>NC_060172.1:12226226-12310561 GCF_021292245.1 Micropterus dolomieu
TTCATCTGTGAAGAGCACAGGGCGCCAGTGGCGAATTTGCCAATCTTGGTGTTCTCTGGCAAATGCCAAACGTCCTGCATGGTGTTGGGCTGTAAGCACAACCCCCACCTGTGGACGTCGGGCCCTCATACCACCCTCATGGAGTCTGTTTCTGACCGTTTGAGCAGAGACATGCACATTTGTGGCCTGCTGGAGGTCATTTTGCAGGGCTCTGGCAGTGCTCCTCCTGCTCCTCCTTGCACAAAGGCGGAGGTAGCGGTCCTGCTGCTGGGTCGTTGCCCTCCTACGGCCTCCTCCACGTCTCCTGATGTACTGGCCTGTCTCCTGGTAGCGCCTCCATGCTCTGGACACTACGCTGACAGACACAGCAAACCTTCTTGCCACAGCTCGCATTGATGTGCCATCCTGGATGAGCTGCACTACCTGAGCCACTTGTGTGGGTTGTAGACTCCGTGTCATGCTACCACTAGAGTGAAAGCACCGCCAGCATTCAAAAGTGACCAAAACATCAGCCAGGAAGCATAGGAACTGAGAAGTGGTCTGTGGTCACCACCACCCTTGCTCTCATGTCTTGCAAAAGTACCTGCTGGCCAGGAATCAATACAGTTATACATGTCCCACATTGTGCAACACATTCGTCATATACAGGTTGTACTTGTCAATACTGAAAGACAAGGAGATTACAGCACTGTGTAGTGTAGACTTACCTGTACAACGTAACTGGTACCTCATCTCCTTCACTTTCTCACGAGTCCTCTCAAAAGGTACATCGTAGAGTTTCTTCATTGCAATGTGTATTCTCTTCAGTACTCGATCAATTGTGGAGAGGCTAATGGTGTGGACATTTTAAAATATGCCGTCATCTTGTATGACTTGAATATCTTTTAGTGTAATTAGCATTGTTTGCTACGACCATATTACAAATTTCAGCTTCTTGTTGAGCAGTAAACACTGATCTCCTGCCACCACCACGGGGCAGACGCGCAATCCTAGACAGATACATATGTGTATTATAGATATATTCTGAGACACTGGTTAAGTTTACTGGAATACCAGTGAAGGCATTTTGCAGTACAATATTTGATTACATACCTGTTTTCTCTCCTGAATGTCTGGACTAGTGACGACAACGTGGACCGGACCAGGCTGCACTCTCCAGCTAGCCTCTGTCATATTTAGGCCATGGCTGATTATATGGTCTATAATTGTTGTGTGTATCTCATTTGAGATTTCTCCATGTCTTTGCCTTTCTCTGGCTCTTCCTCATCCTCTGTGCCCCCCTCTCCCCCTCACCATACCACCCCACGCTCCAGTGCCACTTCCTCTTGCACAGGCAGGCTCTCTCTACTGCATGCTCCATATCCCACAGCTGTAACATTCAGTCTTACCCTTGCGACATAAACGTGAAACCGATTGGTTATGAGTTTCACCTGTCAGCTAAATTGGACAGCAGTTGTGTTTGGTCGCTCTAAATCATGAGGAAATTGAATTGTTCCCCATCTAGCCTAAGTCTCTCCATCTGACAACTTTTACAACAATTATAACTATTATGTATCTAATATGTGTGTGACAGGATATTGTGATTGTTGGTTGCTCTATTTAGCATGCAGGGATTTACACAATGAACATGTGTATAATTGCTTTTGAGAGTAATGTAATTCAATAGCAAATGAATGCAAACTATATTGATGTACAAGGCTTTCTTGCTGCAATTTGTGCCAAAGCAATTATAAATGACTATAGTAATGTGAGCAACTGACCTGATGTTCATATAAATAGTCACATAGTTTAATAAGTTTTAAAGTCATTCAACGATTGTGCCAAAGCGATGAGAAAAACTGTATCATACTCAAGGCAATATAGAGCGTGTTGGAGGAGACTGGCTCAAATAAAAGGAGAACATGCAGACAACAAAAGCAGCAAGGCTGAGACTGATAATATTGTGCCAGAGATAGATCTGACAATGTGATGACCTTAGTATGCAATGGTTCCTTTATAGACACTGACATAAACAAAACATTCAGAGGTGTCATTTACACTGGGGACGCTGGGGACATGTCAGCAGAGATGATATTACATGAGAAAAGTTGATTTATAGGAGAAACAGATCTGAAAGCAACACAGATTGCCTGAGAGCTGCACTGCTTTCTATTATATTTATATATTTTGAAATGTCACATGCTAGCTACCTGAATTTTGTGTTTCCTATGAAATAAATCAAAACATTTCCACCATAAATTGGTGCAGAAACATTAATCAAAATGCAGGAAATTAAGTGTTTAGTGATCAAAATTTCCTGGGGGAGGTACCCACAGTACCCACGCCTATATCTCGTTATTGAGGATATTTTTAAAACACTGTTTAAGGATGTTTTCGTCTCATTCTCATGAACCTAATATCGCGTATTGTGATGTCTCGCTAGCTAAGTGTCTCTTCACATCCCTAATCTGAGCCCCTATGTCCCCACCACTTTTCCACACAAAATGACGCCTTTGCACCTATTGATGAATGAAAGTGTACTTTCAGGTCAGTCTATATTTTGACGAGTTTTAATGACAGAATTCATCGAAGGACTGGCAGGATGTGGATGCAAAGGTTTTGCTTGACCAAAACACTTCGAAAAGGCTAGACATACTTAATAAAATCAGGTCACAAAGAGTGAGTATATGGCTCTTCTTGGTTATGTGGTCTAAACTTCAGAATCCATTCTTCATTCAGCATATCTCAAGAACTTGAAACACACAAATGTCTTGACTTTTTAGAGACACATGATTCTCACAGGACAGTGATGCTACAAACATATAATGACTTATAGAATATGATGCACTTGCGTAGATTAAATGACCCAACAGTATATAAAGAAGCTAGCACAGTCCTTTACATCCACATCAGTAAAATGCAACATACATATTAATGCAGCAATAATATTAATCCTGACGCATGGTTGTTGCACAAACTGCTCAAAATTATGGATAACACTACACACCTCTGCATGAACTACTTGATCGGACCACAAAGTGTCTTCAGTCAGCAACTCCTTCAGCTCCGCAGTAATAAGGACCTGTATAGGCAGTCTTTCCTCTTAACCCTGCAAACTGTGACACTGCAATTTCCTATCTGCAATGATTAGGCCTATTACCCCTCCCTCACCCCTACTTTTCCAAGCGGGCAGGTGAAGCTACAGTGGCCGACACGCTCTGCCACTAAATAATACATGTGGTCCTCCATTTGTCCAAATTTCACTTCTCCTCTTTTTTCCAATAAACCAGTCAACTACTACAAGTATTAATACTACTTCTTCTTCTGCTTCTTTTGTGTACGTATTCAACATAGTGATAAAACACGCTCTGTAGAGTAGTTTGTCCCTTACAGCTACTGCAGTAACATGGCCAGGTAAGGGGCACCCGCAGTGTATGTAGATGGAAATGGGTCATTCTAAGGTAATAAAAACATAACAGTTCATTATGTAAGGTCTTCATACGCAACTGAAAACATAGATATACTTTTAGTCCCAGGATCTACTTTTCAAGAAACAAAAAGGTTCCTTCAGCTCATTGTTGTGTTCGTTTCCACCGCGGTCAAGACCTGCAGATATTTGGCAAATTAACCAGCTGACGTATATACCATACAAAGCAATGGATAGGCATCATCAGTAACCCACGATCCATGAGCAAAATGTATATGAACATCAGATTTGATTGAACTATAATGAAAAACAATGTGTTTGACCAATAAAAACAGCCTTTTCGTTACAAATTTAATAACAAACTGGATAAAGCCTTCAAGTTCTTAAAAAAAACATGATGGCAGAGAAAGAAACACAAACATAAAATTGCAACAGTTTGGAAGGTCATTAAAGCATTTCCAACGGACAAGAGCTGCAGATCAGCTGGAAGCACTCAAAGGAGTGTCAAAGGAACATGATTTTAACAGGCTTTATTACCTGTTGTAATCAGCTGGTCCGTTTGTTTTGAAGAAGAGGAGACAGACTTCGGCTCCGTGCAGAAACTTCCTAACTAATGAAAACTCAAAATACTTATTCCGGACACAGTATTTAGCATACCTCCATTAGCTTTTAGCTGTAAACACAATGCTGCACACTGCTATTTCTGAGCTATAAATACAATGCAAACGTACAATATCAGACTTGTGTGCTATCTGACTGTTGATTGTGATTTACTGGTTTATAAAAACTATGGTGGAAAAGAGACGAGCAGTGGTAGAAAACACCCAACATGCTTGATTGAAGTAGCTTCCACTCGACCATTCAGAAATTCACTGCAAGGCAAGCCCCCTCCCCAAAGTACCGGTACTTTCAGAAAGTACTACCCCTGAGCAGGGACTGTTGTTGCGGGTAAAATAAAGTCCCTGGAACTAAATTTATACCCTGGTCCCTGCAGTGGAAATGCAATTGGTTCCTCTAAAGGTTCCTACTTCCAGGTTAAAGTTCCTGTGATGGAAAGGAGGCTTCCCATTTCTATTAACAGATCCTCCTAAATATTACACACTGGACATTTAAGTAAAGGATCTGAATTATACTTCCACCCATAGTCTCCTAGACGAGCACTGGACACCTGAGCCAGCAACAGCTTTTTATACTAACTCTGTGATTCCGCGGTTAGTCCACTATGTGGCGCTAATGCCCTTAAAGCCGTCTGACAAATGCGACACAATAAAATCAAGTGAAGAAGAAAAGGAGCCGTTTGATTGGTGATTGCTAGGGGACAGACAGCTTCAGATCAAGCGCTACTGCTACATCTTTAATTTAGGGCACAAAAAAACACCCCCAACAGCCGTTTTTCATCCCTTGTGGAGCATTGTTTAACTTCTGTCTTGACACAGCTGCTGGACGTTTCTTGGTCTTTGATGGAAGCTAAACCCAGCGGACGCCTGCTGTGTGCTAAACTAGATGATGTAGTTTAGCCTTTTCCTAGTTGTGTGTTTATCAGGTGTGACAGACGAAGCCGAGTCTCTGGGAAGGTAAGAGAGCCACCCTGCTAATGCCTGCAAGCTAGCTGGCCTCACAATTTTATATAAATATTTTCTGGATATCCTTGTTGAGCCCGGTTATTTATGCTAGTAGGCGTAGCATTATCAGCAAAGGTAGCTCTTGTCATGGCAGGTTAGCTGCCAGTGTGTCTGCTGATGCTGGGCCTTTTATGTTGGCTGGCACTGAGGCTTCAAGCTAACGCTGATGACAACACAACATGGCAAGGAAAAGTGTATTTTGCAGCTTTCATGTAGCTGTGCCTGTGTCTTTTCTTTGAGGACCATACACATACGGCCCCAAGGAAATTATGCATACTTCACAACCATATTTTTAAGCATGCTTCAATGTTTATGTAATTATAACTATGTGTATAGCACAAAAAAAGAGTAATAAAATGTAAACTAAACCAGTAAAATAAATTAAGTAAATAATACATCATGCTAAAACTAAGCATGGTAAGACTACCAGAAAAATGTAAAAGTAGTCAATACTAGTAGTAGTAACAATGAAACAATGTGAAGCATACAAAAAAAAAAATCAATAACAGACTAAAAACATAGTTAAAATAAATTACTGATATATATGATATATTTTATTCAAGGCTGCCTCTAGTATCAAACAAGTTTAAATTTTCTATAGTTTAAAGTGATGTAGAAACCAATGTGGTATGACCTTAAATATTCAGTGCAGTAGTACAGTGGCACATTTTCTTGTTTTGACTCTCTACTCCAGCAGGAAATATTTAAAAAGTGTAAATCCTGGAATGCTTAAGCTGAAGCCCAATTAAAAGTTTTTAGTTACTTTCTTACTTACATTGATTTTCTTTTTAGACCATTATCTACTTTCATTTGTTCCTGAGATCAAGAACTTCAAACTGGCTGAAATGGATGAACAAAGTGTTGAGGTATGTATCATGCAGCTAAAGATGCTTTATAATTTACTTCCCTATTGTTTACTACTAATACTAGCCCAGCAGCTCAGGTGGTGGCTGTATCATACTGTCTGGAGACTGGACAGTGTTTTAGGTGTGGAGAACTTGGGTGTATTGATCAGGCCAACAGATGGATGATGTAGCCAGATAAAGTGCTGTGACTACTGTAGAGGCAGGAACAGAGAAGTCAAACATTGTTTTAGAAAACACAAGTTTATGCTTGTATACTAAAAGTACACATTTTAAACCCTGATACCAAATATGAACAGTCCAAAACCAGATTTTAAAGTTAGCAAGAGACTGAGAACATTTAAACTGCAGTCTTGCCAAATTCAGTATTTACTCGTGGTATCAAGACTTGGCCATTCCTGGCATCTGGTCTGATGAACAGTGGCTTTAAATGTGAAGAGATGTGAGATAGGGACGCATCTTTAGTAGGATGAATTTGTAAATGATAGTGTGTAGCTCTCTTCTTGTTGCTACTGAGGACCAGCCTACTTTTTCATATAGGTTAGTACATAATGATGAGTGTAATGTTTATCTCTTGTAATAAAACACGGGGCACAGTATTAAACTGCCTCAAATTAGTTTAGGATACAGCGAGCACTATGAGAGTTCAAGATATCTCCATAGTCAAGGAGAGTCATGAAGGTTGATTGCACAAAGGTTTTCCTGTTTTCCTTTTTTTTCAGTGCCGTTTTTTCACACGAGGTTTGTAGGTAACTGGACTGCCATGTAACCATATTTCCGCATATTTAAAAATTTAACAATTTCAGAATTGGTACCATTGTGTGAATGGGAATGGCAGGAAGATATAAGATAGAATTATGGGTTCTTAGAGATATCTGAAGTCTGTAATCCTGACATGGTTTGAGTTGGAAAAGAGTCACGTGCATAGATGATTCTATCATCTGCATAAAAATGCATATCTAAGTCTGTTTTAGTCTACACTTATTAAGTACAACTGTACACTCCAACATAATCCAGTAAAACAGCTTTGTAATCCTCATGTCCTTTGTCAAATGTTTGATCTTCAGTCTTTATTGACACTGTATCTGAGTGATGTTGATTTAACTCTGTGGTCATTTCTGTAGCTGTAGTTAGTGCCAAACTGAGCCTTGTCATCTTTGTTCTGTCCCTGTGCAGAGCATCGCAGAGGTGTTTCGCTGCTTCATATGCATGGAGAAACTGAGGGACGCTCGTCTCTGCCCGCACTGCTCCAAACTCTGCTGCTTCAGCTGCATACGAGTAAGAAAATGTTCTTTTGCATACATTTTGATAGCATGCAATTCTTAGTATCTGTTCTGGCAGAACAGGACATACTGTAGACTTGATACTCAGAATACTAGGTAAATACTAATAAAGGTAAAATTAAGGTTAATTTTGTGAGGTCAAAAGAAAGTACATGTTGCATGCACAGTTTGATACCACTGCTTGTATTAACATTTAGAGCTATTATCATTAAACTGGAACCTCTTGTTTAACAGCGATGGTTGACGGAGCAGAGAGCCCAGTGTCCACACTGTCGGTAAGCGCCTGCTAACACACATCTGCAAACCTTCTTACTGTCTGTCAATGTTCAAAGTATGCAACTTTAAAAAACAAGAAACTGGTTAAATTGTTTTCTGTGCTTTGTTGCCATTTCTGAGTATTTGATAGGAATTTGCTTTGATACATAAAATAAAACTAGTAACCTCAGGGCATAACATGACCGCACAGTGACAGTGACATGACCATAGTCAAACAATACAAAGATAAGATTAATAAAACCGTTGTTCTTTACACAATTGTGTGTAGCACTGTGTGTTGTGTACTATAACAGTGTCCTATGAATGAGAATAACACCAACACCACTAGTGTAAAGGTGGAAAACAGCCTCTGGATAAGTTGTGTTTCAGTTTCAACAAGTTGGTCCGTTGCTTTTGATATGTTGTAAGGTGTGTGACGTGTGGTAAGGTATTAAAATGTATGTCTGTGTACGTCAACACACAGGGCTCCGCTTCAGCTGAGGGAGCTAGTCAACTGTCGCTGGGCAGAGGAGGTCACCCAGCAGCTGGACACTCTGCAGCTCTGCAGCCTCACTAAGCATGAGGACAACGATAAGGACAAGTGAGCATCTCCTACTACTTTTCCACTCTCCGTCTTCTTCTTCACCTGCATGTTCATGTGGGTTGAAGGATTTCCCATAATTATGAAATGATTGCTTCCCGGTAATAGGTCGCACTCTTCCCGGAATTAATAGCCATAAATGAGATCTGATTTTAACCACAAAACTGCGGATAACTAATTTAAAATATTATGTTTATTCTTATCTTCAGACATTTTTCTTTCATGTTAGTTAGTTTATGTGGTGGTAGAACAACAATTTATTTTAACAGGACACTATCTTTGGAAAAACACACTGGCAATCATCTGATCTTCTGCTTAAAATAAAAATGTCCCCACAGCTCTGATGGAGAGGAAACTGTATAAAACTTTCATATCACGATTACAGTAACCAAAATTATCACGGTTATCAGTATTATCACGGTGTTGTTAAAATATGCTGAAAAGTACTGAACCACACACTGAAACCTGTTTTTATATTGAAAACCACAAATAAAATTAGTAGCACGGTGCACTTTTTGTTTGCATAAACATTAAAATGATAACTTTATATAAGCATATGAAAACCATATAAATAAACCATATTTATAAAGTATCTGCAATGCCCCATGCACAGTTAATAAATAATAAATACAAATGAGTCTTAAGAAGATAGTGAAAGCAATTGCAATGAGCCCAACAACTGACATAAATTTTAAATGAACAAAATATGTTTGTCAGGTGACCAAACTACATAACATGTTATCAGGTGCAATGGGCAAATACAGTAGGCAGACACACCGTGCATACACAGCAGCATAACAACGTGTAGTGTTTTTACTGGAGTAGGTAATACTGACAGCTTCAGTTAACAATGTATTAGCAAGATAGACAAACCATGACATTTTTCCAACATCATGCATTGAGCTTAAAGTTAACTTACCCTGCATTTGCTATTAGTTGTTAGTTTCATAATCAAGTTTCCCTCAGCACTCGAACCAAAAAACCAAAGGAAAATACGTTGTTGTCCTGTGTGCAGAGGAAAACCGTATAACCTATGTAGCTATATTTTTCATCAAGGAGTGGCTTTTTTGCTTACTGTTTATTTGGCATGAGATTTGTTGGGTGTCTTAATAGATTGAGATAGTGTGTCTAAAAAGGAGGGCGCACAGTTGGCAATCCTGAAAACAATAATTTAACACACAGCTGGTCTGTAAACTGCGTGGTAGCGGTAATAACACACACACACACATGCACACAATTTTAGTAAATACCTAGATCCAAATTCCCGTTATTCCAGTCGATGCTGCTTGTTTTTGTCCTGTGTCTCCTCCAACACATTCCTCATGTTCTTCTTTCCTCTTACCTTTCTGTCACCATGGTCATCATAGTCACACTCTGTCTCCTGTATTTATGAACTTCGTGAGTTTTCATAAACTTTGAAGAAACACTGAAGTAAAACAGGCCAACGGTTAGAGCAATGGCTGGTTTAAGAAAGTTTCCTCAAAATCTTTTTCTCTCTGTATGACATGTTTGTGTGCTGTCGTTGGATTATTCCTTTGCAGATGTGAGAACCACCATGAGAAGCTGAGCGTTTTCTGTTGGACCTGTAAGAAATGCATCTGTCACCAGTGTGCTCTGTGGGGAGGCATGGTAGTGTTTCAAATATTTTATTTTTAGATTACAGTTTGCATGCAATCGGACAAACATATCATACTTTTCAATTAATCAGTTAATGTCTATAAAATGTCAAAACTTTATTCTAACAGTTCAAACCCCAAGATATTCAGTTTACAATGATAAAAACAGAGATAACAGATAAGTGGCAGAATGTCATATTGGATAAACTGGAAGCAGAGAATGATGTTTGTTTTTGTTGTGTCCAGCACGGTGGCCACACCTTCAAGCCTCTGGTGGAGATATACGAGCAGCATGTAACCAAAGTAAAGGAGGAGGTCGCCAAGCTCCGCCGCCGCCTCATGGAGCTTATCAGTCTGGTGCAGGAAGTGGTGAGTACTGCTTGTTTCTTTTATACAAGAAATACCAGGTTATAAAAGACCAAAGGCCGTGCCATTTATTGATCACATTCTCTCTTCTCAGAGGATGAAACCGTTCTATTTTTGACACTCTTATGAGCTTTCCTGTAACACCACCCTCTGGCCAAATTGTCACACAATAGGCCTCAAGGGGAGGTGAATAATATATAGTGGGTGCCCAACTGAGGATGCCGGCGGAGGGAGAATTTTCCTAGCAACTACTGACCTGCCAAAATATGCCAAAAAAGTCATATCTTAAAAAGAAACATTGTCAAACTTCTTAGTAAATTTACCAGTGATGACGATGACATAGTGAACAGAATAGTTTGTTTGTGTTTCACTTTAATTGGGTTTTGTATCCTATTACAATCCATTATATTTCTTAAGTGTTTAATTGTGTTTTACAGATTTCTTTTGAAGTTCAGATAACAGAGTATTGCTGACATCCACTAGATGGCACTAACATGTTGATATTTATTCTGTGAACTGATGTCTGCTCCATGAAGCTGAAGTGTTGAAATCGTACTTGTTGGTCAGCTTGTGTGTGCGTGTGTGTGTGTGTCTGTGGGTCAGGAGAGGAACGTAGAGGCTGTGAGGGGAGCGAAGGACGAGAGGGTCAGAGAGATCCGAAACGCTGTGGAAATGATGATTGCTCGTCTGGACAACCAACTCAAGAACAAACTCATCACCCTCATGGGTAAGACTCCTGGACACTTGACTGTCACAAAGTACCTTTGTTGATTCTGACTTCATAAGACACTCCTATCAGCTAATAAGTGTCTTTTACACAGTGATGGTTTTATTTAGACATTTCTTGTCAGTGAAAGTATTTTTATGCTGGCTACTTTGGTATTTATCAGTAGTTTAAATCTTAACATTGGGTGTTATTAAACCAGAATTTAACAAAACATAACACGTAATTTTACCCACACTATTAAATAACCTTAGTCTTAATTTAAATGAACCAGATTAATGTAAAGAATGACAAGAGACATTAACGTAAAGGTCTCCTACGTCAGAATAACACAAAGCCACCATGCCTGAATACAGCAATGTTATCTAGTCCATGTCTGAATATTGTTGCAAAACACCTTAACTGGCACTGCAGTGTGTAGACACCCTTCTGAAAGCAGTCAGATGCGCCTTTTATAGCTATGGGCAATATACATATGTAATATTTATCTGGACTGAGTGGGTGCATGCACTCAGCGCCCACATACACAACCTGCCCGCTCAACCACTCGCACTCCCCAGCCTGCTTCAGGGCTGACATTCAGCACAAGTACACTGAAAATAGAAATGCGTTCCTCCCCACCAGGCCAGAAGACGTCCTTGACCCAGGAGACGGAGCTGCTGGAGTCTCTCCTGCAGGAGGTGGAGCATCAGGTTGGTAGTCTACAGCAGCTCAAAGCCTCCATTTGTTTAGCTGTACTGCATTGCTGTTTTGTTAGTGGTGTAAAACAGTGTCAGGGGGCCGTAGTGTGTTGTGTTGTTTTGATAGATTACAATAAATATATAAGGTGCATCTTAAATCCCCTCTAATTATCAAAACAATGATCAGATTATATATTTTAATAGTTAAACAGCTGTGTTGTAACTTATTTTAATACCAAATTACTGTATTGTTTAGGGGCAGAAGAACTACAAGCTGGCAGATGAACATATTGGCACACATTTGCTTATTTACACCTCCAGCAGACATGAATTATTATTAATTTAAGCTCATGTTTGTGTCCAGTCGATCCATGTAAGTCCAGTATTCATTCTCCTTTTTTAGCCTTACTTTGCTTCCTGGATAGGTGCAGGGCTGGTAGTGATCAGTGGGTCTGTCAGGGTTTGTTTGTTGAAACGGCTGCATGCTGCTGCTGGAAACAGGATTGATAAGATCAGCGAACCATACAGTAAAGTTGCAAGCTGTGAAATCAAAACAATGAGAGAATTGTTTTCTCTGCAAAGCTGGTGAGAATTCTATGTCAGTTCTTCACTGATAGCAATTTCTCTCACATTTTGTTTTAGTGGAAGCTTTAATACACTATATGTTTCATGTCGTATTACAGTTTTGGCCCAGCAGACACGTTTTCAAGACTGCGTCTTACAAAGGATATAAGCACTCTTGGGGCAGAGGTTATCTGCCGTGTTGCATGTGTGCAACGAATCAGCAGACACATAGTTTGGTTAACTTGCTTATATCAGAAATATTTGGAGCATTAAGATGAATTTCCTAAGGATGCTAATTGAATTTGCTTCAGTGGATGAGATCTACACAACTCTTCCTGACAAAAGCTCAGTTATCGATTAAAACATGTTTCCTTCGTCCAGACCAAAAGCAACGTGACATCATTGATGTTTTAGCTGCATGTTTTGAGGATTTGTTTTTGCTGTTTGTGTGTTGAACAGCTTCACTCATGCAGTAAGAGTGAACTGATCTCCAAGAGCCCAGAGATCCTGCTCATGTTCCAGCAGGTCCATCGGAAACCCATGCAGTCCTTCGTCACCACGCCAGTCCCTCCTGACTTCACCAGGTAATCTGCACATTTTATTTCACATTTATTTATTTTTTCATTTAGACTTTCACATCTCTGAAAATAGTTAATAATTCCAAATTTGTCCAAAAGCCAAAACATATTTAGTCAAAGAAAGAGGAAGGTTGATTACACACACACACACACTTAATAAAGGTGAAGTTTACTCATACTGTCTGTATAATCACTCACCCATTCATTAAACATAACTGAATATGCATCCTTTCTATGTCTTAATGTCTAAGTGCAAACATGAAAACTAGATAATTTAGCCAGAAACAATGTCAACGATTTTCTGTTTCCAGCTTTTCAAATGTGAATATTTGCCGACTGCTCTGTGTACTTTCAGTGAGCTGGTTCCTGCTTATGACTCCAGCAATTTTGTTCTGGTCAACTTCAGGTAAATCTTCTGTTTAGTAGCATTTAGCCATATATAGCAAATATAAAAAATGACTGCAGTACTTTTTAATGTTTATATATTTTGTCAGCTGCATGTGTCTAATAATAGGGTTTTCTGTTGCTCCTTAAACACCATATTTACATTTAGATGACATTGTTTGAAGCAGACGGATGTTGAGCACCGTTTGTGTGCAGTTTTTTTTGCACTTTTCATCTTGCATTCAGCAAGTCGGTTGGACGACACTCATACGAACCACTTGGTGTTGAGAATACCTCCACTTTTTAGGGGTGTCTACACTTGTTTTCAGTTGCTGAGTTGTAATTATTTCGAAGATCTAAAGAGAATCATTTGTTTTGAACAAACTTGAAATTTTGATGATGATAATATTCTTATAAAATGTTCAGCTTTGTGGAATTCTGCTGTTTTACCTGCATCTTTAATTAATATTTAAACAGTGTTACTTGATGCCCTTTGCTTGTCGCACAGAGTAGCCAGCACTGGCTGTGTTCACTGTTGCTGTTATAAGTTTGCAAGTTTGAAACTAAATTGAAATGAACAAAGTAGTGGGGTTCTGTGGTTGTTTACGAGAGGATCGGGAGTTCTTTGAAGCGGTTTCACGCACTGCTGATTGTATTTCAAGATGAAAGTTGAGACTCAAACCTGAAGGTCTCCTGTGGTGCCCCAAGAGGTAAATGCTCCAAAAGAGCAAAGTTTATAGGATGCACAATAGCTGCTGCTATCAGTTTGTTAAAAATAACCATAATAACAGCTTCAAATAGGAACACCTTGTCATAGCAGCATATGTTGGTACAGTTGCCAAATCGAGTTCACAGGATTTGAAATGACTGTGTTTGATATGTGTGTGTTTTTTGTGTGTTTGTAGCACCCTAAGGCAGCGGGCTGACCCGGTCTACAGCCCTCCTCTACAGATATCCGGGCTCTGCTGGAGACTCAAAGTCTATCCAGTGAGTTTTCCTTCTACTAATGTGCCAGTTAGAGAAGTTTAAGGAACACATTTTCAATCTGACTAAGACACCAGGGGTTTTGATAAAGCCATGAAAACAGGATTTCTGTTTAAAAAAAGAAACAGAGTGTGAAGTGTTGAGATAAAAGGATTGTTGTTAGTAGGAAATGTACATCCTGTATGTCTTAAATTTATCAAGTCAATAGGTAAACATGTTGATTTTGCATTAACAAACTTCAGAAGTAATACTTCATATAAAATTATACTTATAAAACAGGGAATGTTAGTATATTGTATATAAATAAAGACCAGCCTCTAATATAAGCCTGTTTCAAATAAAGTACTAGTTCTCTCTGCGGTAGAGGTAAATAATTATTTACTATATTAATGACCATTGTATTTGCTCTTTTAAACAGGAACACTGATGGATTGTGGGAGTACTGGAAGAGTATAGCTTGGATTAGTTAGATTCTATAGCTAACACATAAATGACATACAAATAAATGCACATGATGCATTCTGTGAGCTAAATGTGTGCTGCAAGGCACCGTGACGACGCTCTCTTTCAAAGAGTAAAAAAGTATGCATGTGCTCACTATGCCTAGAGGAGACCTGGAGGCTACAATGCAAAATGCAGTTGTTATTAAACCACTACATTGTTTTGTAACATTCAAAGACCAATATCACAGGGTTCCAAAACCAGTGCATGTATGTTAGTAACTCCTGTAATGTGTTTCCTCAGGATGGTAATGGTGTGGTCCGTGGAAACTACCTGTCTGTGTTCTTGGAGCTGTCTGCTGGACTCCCTGAAACATCAAAGTATGACAGTCTTTGGCTTTTTCCAACATAATGTAATTAGTTTATTTTGATGAAAATATCAGAATGATGACACACAGGTACAACAGGGATTTCTCAACCAGCTGAGCTGTTGTTATCATGACAGGATGTCTGATTAGCAAGTTAAATGATCTGTTTTGATGATTGTGAACAGATTACATTAAAGACCACAACAGTGAATTGATCCCACTGACATTTATTGTGTCTGCGTATCCAAGGCCTAATTATATCTTTGTGCCGTAGAGCTTTCATCATTACCATGAACACACACTGTAGTTTATTTCCAGTCAATCCCATATACACTGTCCTGCTGCTGGAAATACTCGTTAGAGCACCAAACGTATATTAATCCGCAGCTGAAAGAGTCTCCAACAAAAAACACTATTTAGACCTGTTTGAGTTAACGTTGGCAAAAAACTATAGCAACCAGCTGTTTCAGGAAATAATTTAGCCTTTTTAAAGTATAGGTATATTGGGACTCGGCGTGTCATTCAGGTGACATTCAAAAATAGAAAAGGAAAACATTTCTAACCTACATGAAAAGAAGGTTCAGTAACATTGATGGAAAGGATGTCAAAGTTTTCAGCAATAGCCAACAGTCTTCTACACGGTCTATCTGCTTTAGCTGAACTTAGCTTCCACATTCCTTCTGGATGAGCTCAAACATGTTCAGTTTGCTGGTGGTTGTTTTACACAACACCATAGAAAAGGTTGCAGACTCCCCGATAGCCTACTTCTCTTCACACTTCTCGTTATGTATTTCCCTGTGTAGTAATGTTGTCTTGGTTCTGTGTAGGTATGAGTACCGTGTGGAGATGGTCCACCAGGCCTCCAGTGACCCAACCAAAAACATAATTCGGGAGTTTGCCTCCGACTTTGAGGTTGGTGAATGCTGGGGCTACAACCGCTTCTTCAGACTGGACCTTCTGGCCAGCGAGGGCTACCTGAACATGCAGACCGACACACTGGTCCTCCGGTAGGCACACACACACACACACACACACCCCATCATCATTCAGTAGAGCATGCTCACCTTCACCACTCTGATATTATAGAAAGTAGCAGCAAAGCAGTTATGTTGCCAAAGGGTAATGGTGTGTAATTGGTTTTCATGTGCGTACTGCACAGCTACCAGGTTCGCTCACCCACCTTCTTCCAGAAGTGCAGAGATCAGTACTGGTACATCAGCCAGTTGGAATCGGCCCAGAGCGGCTACATCCAGCAGATAAACAACCTCAAAGAGGTACACTGTGTGTGTGTGTGTGTGTGTGAGAATCCATTTGTGTTTTTAGACTTTCATATTGAGAACAGCTCTGTGAAGTCAGGGAATCTGGGTTAGTCACCGCATTAGAAAGCTCACTGGTGCATCATACAATTACAGACTCATGTTGTGCATCCAAACATTGTTCAAACACCACAATTACGTGTGTCTGAAAATTTCAGGATCGAAAAACTTCTGTGAATGTTTCTGTAGAAAATGTGGATAGAGGAAGAGGATATCACATTGGGCTGCAACTATTTTTCATTCTCAATTCTCAAAACTACCAGTTATTTTCTCAGTTAATTGATTAATTGTTTTGTTGATAAAACATCAGAAAATGGTCCAAGGTGGCATCTTCAAGTCTTGTTTTGTCTGACCAAGAGTCTAAAACAAGTGTGTGTGTGTGTGTGTGTGTGAGAGTGGCTAGCATCTAGCAGTGAAGGCTCTGTCAATCTCCTGGACTGATTCATATTTCTGATTTCAGAGATTGGCCATCGAGCTGTTTCGCCACCAGACGTCGCGCAGCTCCTCACCCCCTGACCTAAGGCTCGCTGCAGGCACCACAGCCTCTGAAAGAGACCCTCGCTCAGTCAAGAGTGACGATGATATCCAGACTACTTTAATCAAGACAAAAAAAGCAGAAGAAGACGAGAGGACCCAGCACGATGACTCTAATGTGAGTTTTAAATACACTGCACCAGACTGCGGTAGCAGCTTATTGCTTCTTACTTTAAGTTGACTGGATCTGCTTACCTAGCATTACTTTAATGGTTTCCCGCAGTGTTTTGTAGAATACTTGTAGATGTAGATGGTTGGAACGTGATTTGTACAGGCTTCATTCCCAGCATTAACAATATACTAAAGCTGGGCTCAGTATAGTATTTGATTAACCAAATGGAAAGAAATGGAGGCTTTCTCAAGATGTTTTCTCATAACTGCAAGACTTTAGTGAATCCAGTACACAATGCTGTAGGACAGTGAATTAAAACTGCTGGCTGCTGTTTATTTGTTCATGTCAGTCATGTTTTAATTGAGTGCAAAGAGATATTCTTATAGGAAGTGTAACCAGATTGCAGTTGGTTGCAACAAACAATCGATAGGATCACTTTTGGCTGAGATTGATAATTAATTAAACATTAAAATAGTCTTTTATTATTTTTTTTTAAAGAGTAAGATTTTAGAAGGAGACATAGCCGCCGGGCCTCTATGGGTTTACAGGTATAAATCTGTAAACCTCTGCCTACATCCAGTATGACAGTTGAGTGGCTCAGCAGGCCAAGCCAGATTATTAGACTGGGTGAAGGTACCCTTAAAGAAATGGGGATATTGCTGCTACAAAACCATGAGCTTAGTGTGATCACAATGTCACTGTGTTGTTCAGGAGCTTTCGGACGGTGACTTGGAGGTGGACTGTCTGACAGAGGAGGAGGTGAACCCGCTGGACGGCAGCAGCACCTCGGGGAGCTCCACAGCCACCAGCAACACAGAGGAGAACGACATAGATGAGGAGACCATGTGAGTAGAATGTGTCACGTTTTCTTAATGTAACGTATTGTTGAAATAATCCTTTTAACAAAAAAATATAGCTGTGATTAGAACATGAGGGCCTCAATTTCCTTGCTAAACTGTGGCAGAGGGATGAAAACACAAAGAGGGGATTGTGTATCTTCCTACCTACCTTTTTAATAAAATGTCAATCTGAATAAAATGTACTGTTTGCACAATTACTGAATAAATTACTATTTGTTTGTATGTTTATATTTGTACAGGTCAGGAGAGAACGATGTAGACTTCATTGGGAATCTGGAGACAGAAGAAGGAGAGCTCCCTGATGACTCGGCTGGAGCCACAGGTATAATTCATACACCAATGTAAAATTATTTTTCATATTTCATTATCTATGTAAATCCCACAGTTTATAATTTTTACCCCTGGTGCATAGGAGTATTAGTTATTTACCTCTGCAGAGGAGATCGGCCAGTGTGGTAGTTAGCAGATACTGTATCCCAAAAACACTGTCCACAGTATTCAGTGAAAGCTTGGCTATGGAGTCGAGGAATAAACCCAAATTATACTTTCTGGGTGTTTTTTTTTTTGCTCACTGTGGACTCATTTTCACTGCTCCTCCATGGAAACAACACAATCATGACTGGAAGTATCTACTTCAAACATGTCTTGTGTGCAGTATTACAGTTATAATGTAATTATTTTATTAATTATTATTATTTAATCATAAAAAATAAAACATGCAGGTTGATTTTTTTTGCTAATTTATTTTACAAAAAATAATGGTATCTATATATACAACATTTTATACTCACATGCAGTTGCATGAATCCTCTCTTCTATCGCTTTTTAAACACAACCTGCAGGTCAGTCTGATTGGCTGAATTGTTGTCAGGTGTTGGTGTCAGCCGAGTCATTCAAAGCTTCCCAGTTGCGTCAAGGATAATGTTTTTACAGGATCATTAGTGCCAACAGTTTATTTTTTGAATGAGACATGTACAATAAAGTGATTTTAATGAAATATCACTATTTTAAACTTTCGGCAAATGCTTCGTTCAAGGACTTCTGGAAATGTGAAAATCCAATGATAATTTCAGTTTTTGTTCTTTATAATAAAAAAATAGATTACAAAAAATGTCCATCACAATTTCCCAGAGGCCAAGGTGACACCTTTTGAGATGTTGTTAAAACCCAAAGATATCCAAAGACATTTGTGAAGCTGTAACCATAAAATATTTAATGTCCTGCCTGAAACAAAAGCCCTGTTTTCTCTTCAGTTGAGACAAATAAAAGCCTCAGCCACTATTGGAGAACTTACAGAATCAAATCTACTTGTTGTTTGACTTCTGAACAGAACATAGTGATATGATGGTGGGCCAAAAAGCAGCTCCTTCAGTCTGTTTGACTGTGTTGGTGTTGTAAGGCATGAAGAGGATGAGTCATTGTTGGTGCACTGTACCCCTCGCAGCGTGCTGATATAGAAACACTTGGTGTTTGTATGTGTACATGTGTGGGGGCTGTGTGTGTTCATCTGTTAGTCGAGCTCACTAAAATGTTGCTGCACATTCTTTAGGTCCCAAAGGGTCATGATTTATTTTTTGTAGTTAAGTGGTGCTTTGATGCTTTTACTGCTACTAGCAGTAAAAACTAACAAGCCTTGTCTAAATTTTATAACTGAGGTTTCGATACAGAATATTTGTCTGGAAAACTTTTATTGAGCATTAACTGATCCCGGCAGCAGTCTCATCAGTATTTCTTTTGAGCTTAACTATTCTTACTTTTAAAATTTTGGGATTTAAAGCCGGACAAGTGGGACCAAGAATTGTTATGAGTACAAAATCTACTTAGAGAAATAAAACTAATATCACGTCAGTAAAATTATTTTTGCAGTCATTTTAAATCCCTTGTGTCTGACTGTGAGCTCAAACAATAGGTGGAGAAATGTTATTTTACTGAAGTCACACACAAAAAAGAAAAGTTGTGGTGGGAAAAGATCTGCACTGTATCAGTTAGCTAAAAACAAATTATATTTTATTTTTATTTTTATATATATATATATATATATATATATATATAATAGAATCAAATTATAAATGGACACCATACATGAGGATGTTTGTTTTCACAAAACAAAAATGTAAGAAATAAGTGTTCGAGTACAGCACTGGCCAAAGTCAGTCTCCACTGCCACCATCTTATTTATTTATTTTTTTTTCAGAAAGACATCCTTTTACCATGAATTCTTACATTTGTCAATCAACATTTTGGTCAAAGCCATAACCCTCGCTGTTCCTGAAGAAAAATGCAATTCTAGGTTAAGATATGTTCCTTTATTGATCCCCGTAGGGGAAATTCAAATTCCCCTATAGGCACAGGGGAATGTAGTGCAAAGAGTAAAAGAAAGAATAAAATACAATATAAGTAGAATAAAAAATCATAAATATATAAAACATACACACTATATGCAATCAAAATTGAGCCATATAAACTCTGTCTTCTGCCCGATCTACAGGTGGATCCAGCTCCAGTGTGCGCTCCTTACATCGCAGTGGTTCTGCTGGTCGCAGTGCCAGTAGTAGCGGAGCTGCTGCCGGTGCAGTTGGACCAGGCGGCGGCAGCGGCAGCAGCAGCCTCCTGGAGATTGACCCGGTCATCTTGATCCAGCTGCTGGATCTAAAGGAGCGCAGCAGCGTGGAGTCTCTGTGGGGCCTTCAGCCTCGGCCTCCTGTATCTCTACTGCACAGCCAAGGTCTTTAAATACATTCAGCTCACTAACTGAAAATCATTCCAGCTAAACAGAGAATCGATACTCACACACAGGGCCCCTCCAAAATAAAAAAAGCCCTTTGGATGATCACAGTTCTACAGCATCCATAGTTGACAGAGGTTTATCTCTCACAGGGAGACACTTACACAGTTTTTTTACTCTGCTGCTTACATTTGAGAGTAAACAAATGCATGTTTCTTTTCATTTCTCTCCAGTGATTGAGACCATCTCAGATATTCGTGATGGCTACTTTCTGGCATGTGCTTCTTCTAGTTTGTTTTATGCTCTGTCCCAAGGTCGCATAGGCACAACATGAAATGAAATCATCCTCCCCATATTGCATGCAGCCACAGAGACAGATTGTTTGAACATAAAGCCGGAGTGTTGCAAAGATGGCGCTAGTACTTTAGCGTTGACAAGGCCAACTAACAAAACGTGTGTGGTAACTGATGTAGCAAAATCAAAGAAACTAAATTACAATAACTTACCAATACAATATTAAAGGTACCCTGTGGAGTATTTGGCCTCTAGTAGTGCTATGAAGCAATGTTGTTATGAGTGGGTCTTGGTTTTGTTTGTGTCTCATTACCTTGCATGTGGGCAATGTAGTACACGTTCCTGCCAACTTATTTAACTAAATATCAAATTTATGGGTTGTTATCAATATAAAGAATGTTTATGTAATGGGAAGTGCTGCTTGGTGGCAGCAGGTGGTTCGGTGGTAAGAGAAATCATTTTGTATCCATATACTGACGGGTTGGATCCTTGCTTTATTTTATTTAATTTTTTTATTCTCTTCAGCTGTTCTCAGTTTCACTCCTTCATTTCTTGAATCCGTTTCTCGTCTCTTCCAGCTCATCCACACTCCAGGAAAGAACGAGAGCGGCGGCCTCAGGTGGTGCGACGATCAGCTCCAGACTCAGGGGTCCTGATCCGCCTCAAGGCTCAGATGGCTGAAGTCCGTAGCAAGATGTCTGATGTCAAGAGTCAAGTGCTGGAGGCTCGGGGGTCTGGAGAGCCCAGGCCTGGCCCATCAGGGGGATTTAGTGTGGAGGAGGCACCCTCTCACCATGCTGATTCAGAGTTGTCAGCTTGTCGTAAACCTGGTGAGCTGGACCTGCTGGGGAGAGCAGCTGCAGCTCGGTCCAGGCCCTCCCGCCCTGGTGAGGACTGCTACACTGCTAATGCTAAAAAGCTGCTACACAGCTGCAGTGCTCCAGAGTGTTCCAGTTACTTCATGAAATGTAAACAAACTAAAAATCCTCTCTTTATTTTGCTATCGATACATCCGGTAGTTTCCGTAAGTCTCGTAATCTTTTTTTTTTAAGAAGAAGAAGAAGTTTTGGTCCAGACAAAACAAGCTGTGTAGAAACAAATGGTTTGAAAAAGTAGCTGTGGTATGTGCAAAGCCAGCGGTAACAAGACTGAAAAGGAGAGGCCTCAGACAGTAAACTCAGCCACCAGACAAACAAATATTTACAGATGCTCGCTCCATCAGCTTAAAATAATGATATGCGTCTACTATGCTGTCTTAATAACTCATTTTATTGAGTGGCTTATTTAACCAATAATGTGTTATATTATTCAACAGGATCAAAAAGAGCCCTGCGTTGATAAAGAAAACGCAAGGGCCTGTGTTGGTTTGGGCGTGTTGCTTCATGTACTGGGGAGGCAATGAAAAACAATCCAGGAAGTCCAGTTTGACTAATATATTCATGGGTATCTGTATCAAATTTGCATTACAGGAAATGTCAGGAGTTCACCAAATTCATTGGGTTATATCGTCTTGGAGCCATGGCTAAAAAAAAACCAATGTAATAAGCTACTAATAAAGACTAGCTTCCATTTCTTTTGAATCTCTGGTCTGACCACTCCTTTAGAAATCACTGAAGTATAAATAACTTTCTCTTTTTGTCAGCAGCACAATTGTGTGTCAGAATGAACTAAAATCAAACTGAACATCAAAGCCCTGCTGTGCAGCTTAGTACTGTTGCTACTGAAATAAGGTTATCGGCTGATCTTCTGTTCCTACATAGTTTTAAATTTTTTTCCATCAAAGCAAAATTGAAAGTCAGTATTTGTTGCTTCTGGAGCTCCATCCAACCTGACACCATTGGAATCAATAGTTTATAAGGACAGTCCTGAATATTGCTCTAATCATTATTATCTAAGGCATTTATCGTTTTGTGCTGCCACTTTGGATGGTCAGTGGAGGATTTCCACACTAATTCCTCACAGTGCTCAAATTAGCCTTGGGTGCCTTTGGAGCTAGTTTAGAGCACTTCTATACTTTGGTTTATTTATGATACAGATTACTGTTTTTGGCATGGTCTTACCCAGAGTTATTTGGATCTATATATGCCTGAGAGACTAAGGTAAGAACCCCAGACTGACTGGACTAGACTACACATGATGACGAGGCTCACGGACACTGGCAGGCAATGATTCGATGGTCATTACATTCTCTTCATCTCAACAAGCGATGATTGTAACATGTGATTCTACAATTATTTGGTCTCTAGAGCTGAGATAATTACATATTTTCTATGTATTTCTTTTTTTTCTGTGTGCAGCCAGGAAATCTCTGTCCCCTGTCCTAGACAGCAGTGGATCTATGGTTGTGAAGAGGAGGAGTCCAGAGGAGCTGGAGAAGGACCTGAGAGGAGCAGACTTAGCCATAGAGCTCAGCCTGCATCTTAAAGAGGGGCTTGGAGGTGCTGAGGGTCAGTAGTTTTCTAGCTTATGTTACTATTTAAACCTGCATTCATTTCTTTTTTTTGCCCACTTGGGGAAAAAAAACTTGTAAATACAGGTGAGCTTGTTAGCAAACAGTTGCCTATTTACTCATCCAGCAAATCCACAGCAACATTAGCATTCATTTGTCGTGTTCGTGTTTCTCATCTAACTCCTGAGGGAAATATCTGCCTCTTTAGCTGCTAAGCTCTCCGCTATGTTCATCAGCTAGTTGCTGACTGTGTCTGTCTGCTGTGTTGAGAGTAAACCAAAACAGTGAAGTTGTGGGCCAGAAAAACCAAAACAATTAGCACGCAATAAAGCTCTGAACAGCTGAGGGGAACTGCTAATTATCTACCTTTTTGTATTACACTTTTGTCAGTCATCCATTGTTAAAACAAAAATTTGATTAGAGCAGCTTTAATGTACAGTTAGTTAGTTTGTTAGATCCCCCAATGGCATCCTCAAACTGAGTTCAACAATGAGCGTGGTGGAAATTTAGTTTAGAAGCTCTAACAAAATCACTTAGTGTGCTTAACTGAATCAGGTATCTACTTAATGTATCTTGAAGTATGTCCTTGTTGGAGCTGAAAATATAGTGCTCCAAATAACCTCTGCTTTACCTGGCTCTTACTCTCCTCTGTACTGTTCCAGTGTGACTTAAAATAGTTCCTGAAGTGCTGGTGGCTGCTCTGTGATAAACTGTGGGTTGGTCGAGTACTACATACTCCACCTGACTAAAATTTGTTTCAGTGTGTCAATATTTCAAACAGTGTTTACATCCAAGTTCCAGACATTGACTGTCCTTGTCCAGTTTTTAGAACTTCTATTTGACAAATTTGTGCTGCTCATTTGTCATGTCATGTTCTTTAGTTCCTCCAAATGGCTTCTTACCATGGCATTGCCAGCTGCAGCTGCATCTCTATTGAAGAAAAACACTCGTATCTATGTCATCCACACAAGATTAAGTCCAGTTTCCTGAGCAGTTAGTTGTAATCCTTACACCCATCTTCATGAGCCATATAATGATTATTAATTATGGATATTATGGATGGTTTGCATATGACATGAGACCAAACATTGAAATTTTGATAATATAATCAAATAACTGAAACTTCCTTGATTATAGTTAACTCCATGGAGTCTGAGGCCATTTTGCTGTTTTTATATTCTGTAGGGAACAAACCTTTTCCAAATAGTTCCCTTAAACTTTTCATATAAATATTATAGTGGAGTGGGCAGTGAATTGGTAAAACCATTTGAATCTGGTCCTTACTGCCAAATGAAAGCACAAGTTGCAGTGTTTCCCACTGGATTTTAAGAGACTATGTTGGGTGGGCCTCGAACCCTCTCATCGGGTGGTCCGGGGGCAAGACCCCCAGAAGAAGATTTTGTACATTTTAAAGTTAAATGCATCAATTTGTTATAAAATTAAGAGGCTTTCTATGAAGAACTTTGTACGCTTGTAAACAATGTTGTGCTCTAATAAACTATTTAATCATAAACCCATACAAAAGTCAACAAATTTAGTTAATGTTTTTCCAAAAAGTAATTTCCCTAAAAAAAATGTATTTTTACTTTTATTGAAAACATGTAATGTCTTTTATACTTTGTGTGAATATATTCCAATTAATCTTATTTCCATACTGTATAGACACCCTATTTTGAAAAACAGGCGTTGTCACATGTGTATCCTTACGTTAAATTCATTAAGTCCGACGAGAGTCCAACCTAATTTGATAAATAATGTTGTATGTGGTTCTCGTATGGCGTAACATGAAGACACAGCCTCTCTTCAGGTAGGACTCTCATACTGCAACACTGAAAATGAATGGATAAAGTCGCTAACCTACCCGTCAGCTCGCTCTGGGCTGTTTCAGTGGATTTTCCATAAAGGCTTTAATACGTGTGCACTCCAAATTTAGGCAAGACTATCTTAATAACCTTCTCACAAACGAGACTGTTAACGTTACCGTAGTTAGCTCAAAAGAAAAGTGGTTGTCTCAAGTCGGATGCCAAAGTGTGAGAGCGTGCGAGCTTACAGCAATGTAAAATGTTATTATGAGATGTGTAAAAATATTTTCGATTCATTTTGAAACTATGCGCAGCAAATTAGACTATGGCGGGCCGTCATAGTCTCATTAATTAATGGGAAACACCAGTACTCTTCCCTAAAACATTGGCACATTATATCAATTTGTATTGATTTAAGGTATTTGGTTAAAAATAATGTGATATTTGATTTTGTCAATTTTCTAAACCCAATCAGTTGGTCATTCTGTCTTGATATTCATGGTTTCTCGAGCATCACCATTTGGTCAGAATTATCAGTTAATTATTACAATTTACTCCCCAGAGGATGAACCCTCATCATGAATCTTCTTGTCGTGCTGCCCTCTGGCTAAAATGTGTAATTTTCACCCAGGGTATCAAAGTTCTATAAACCAGATTGCTATTAAGCATCCTGAACACATTCATGCTCCAAAGAAGATGACCCCTCCTGATTTTAATTAACCTTCAGTGACAGGACAAACTTTCTACTTTTAGCCCCACTATTGGTAGAGCTCTAAGGAATGTTTTCAGACTGACTTCCATGAGTCTGACAAGTCCCGAAACTCATGGATCTACAGTTTTACTCCATCTGGACATGATGGATTGTATTTCATCGTCTCAAGAACCTACCCCCGACTCCCACGCAGCCCTTTGCAGTCTTTTAACACAGTGCTGTTTTTAGTCTGAGTTTGCCTGGATTGATGTGAAAATCACAAAACAAAACAAAATCCATGTTTTTCCATTGAATGACCTTTGCTCCTGTCTCTGCTCCAGGAATGCTGAAGGGCGACAGCACCCAGAGCCCCCTTGTTTCTCTCGGCAGCTCATCATCAGAGCAGGCCTCCACTTCCAAGCCGCAGTACTCAGTGGAGCAGCAGCTGTACGGTGCCTCGGGGTCCAGGGATGACATTTACTCTTTGGGAGGACCAAGCTACTTGACTGGCAGCAAGAACTGTGGTAGTAGGACCCTAGGGTGTGTCTCAGACACTCATACACAGGACAAATGCAGCCATTAAGATACAGCAGATAGCTGTTTTACTCACAGTCAACTCTTCTTGTCTCTATTTTTCTGCATTGCCTCTCACAAAGACTGTTGCTTCTCTTCCTTTTTTACGTAGGGCGGCCATGTTGGATTGTGAATCTGAAAGCTCAGGAAACTCCCATCAGTCCATAACACCCTCAGTGTCAGTGGAGATAGGTAAAGTCAAAGTATATTGTGTTTTTGGAAAGAGGGGATTATAACAGTTTGACAGATATCTGAGAGGAAGATAATAAAGAAAACAATACTGTGCAGGACTTGAGTCCACTGCAGATGCAGTGCCAGACTGTGATTAACAAAAGCTATTTTGGTTCTGAATCTGTATTTTATTTCTACTTTGTCCTTAAACTTTAATTTCAAACATTACGTTCAATAAAATATTGATAAGGTCTGATGGTCTCATCTCATCCTGTGTTGTCCTGTCTGTAGATCAGTCTCCTTCTATCCTGGTGGCAGCAACAAGCAGTGACAGTGACACTGAGGACGAGGCTCTGCAGAGCAACAACTCTCGCTATGACAACCAGACTCCTCCCTGCACAGGTAACCAACACACACAATGTCCAGGTGAGACACACTCACACACAGAGCGCAACAGTTAAAGCCTGTTTACACTGCGTGATTCTGGGCAGTCCCAGACAAAAGATGACGATCGTGGTGATATCTTTGGTCTTTGGTGTGTATTAGCGCCAGCACTATGACCAAAGCTTGTTCAGTGTAGGGCTTTGCAATTAATCGAGTTTTATTTTAAATTACGATTTTGACTTCCATCAATTATGAAAACAAGATAATCAAGATAAAACCTATTATTAGAAGATTATTGTGCCGCATTTTACAATAATGGTCATGTTTTGTCTTGTGTTATAAATCCATTGCACATCTTTCCTTTACAGCGTTTTGCTCTTGCACCTTCATAAAACCCATACTCACACTCAGCCTGGCTGTGGCATGTTTAGTTCAGCTCAAGCCAAGATGAGGAGGGGTTTAACTGCTTTACCTTGCTAGTCACCATTATTAGCTTAAGCCTACTGCACTTTACACTGCATAAATTAGCCTAGCAGGTCGCTGACTTTCCCTCTACTCATAGCTTAACAAATTACATGTTATTTAGACTTATTTTTACTTTTACATGTCTCTCCTCTGGTCCATTATTTGTGTGTGTGTGTGTGTACACACACACTGTTGAAAGTTAATAATGATGGATTACTATTTCTTGTTTCATGGGCTATTTGGAATGTTTGGGGTAATACATATAACAATTTAAAATTAAGCTTTTAGTTTTAAAAGTTCAATAAATCCATGATGTTAAGTCAATGAGTAATTGTGTTAGTTGTGATCTCCGATAATTATTTTTTGCCATAATTGAGCAGATCTAGTTCAATCTATTTAAATACATGAGAGCCGCGCAGATGAATGAGGAGAATTGATTGACATTTATTGTCAGTTTTCCAGTTTGTGTTTTTTTTTACATTTATTTAAAGCACTTCGATTCACCTGGTATTTATTACACCTTCTGACAAGTCTCAAAATTGATATAATACAATCTGACACAGATTCACATTAAGACTATATTAGACTCATCTTGCACCTTGTTACATGCATTGAACTTGGTAGTGTATAGCTTTGTTTTTGCTGTAAACAGCTGAATAAACCAAAACAGGAAACTTGCAGACCAGAAACCCAACATCTGTCAAGGTCCCATCAAAATTCAGTGCAAGTTTTAACCAAATTTCCAGAAAATGTGCAAAAGGAAATCTGTATTTTCATCCACTATTGTTCTATTAAGAGTCGGTTCATCGAGAGAAACAGTTGATAGAGCTATCAATCAAATACGATGTGGAAAACGTGATGTCATTTTTCACACAAGTGACTTCTTCTCTTCCTTCTTCCAGGAGAGCAGCTTCTGTCCGATGACATGAGTCTGCCTGCTGACAGGTGATTCCCTCGGAGCCTGTCAGACCTGGAGCCCCGCTGCTTTATCCTCAGTGGCCACACAGCGATGCGATAACGGCCGGAGACAACACACACATGCTAGTTACACAGATCTGTAGAGTAGAAAACTGCTTGTTAACGCATGAAGTTAAAATGAAGAGAGTGCAACAGCTCATATTACTCTTGGTGTCCTGAATATTTACAAAACTGGACCATGACAGAAATCATGGTGATGTCGGCCAGTTATTCAGATGGTTGTGATGGTGTTAAGGAAAATGTTAACTGTTCACATGACTGCATGATATCCAAGTCATTGATATTGTGTGAATACAATCAAACTGCCCTCTTTTTTTAAAAAGAGAATCAACATTTGAATCTTATCCAATTTTTTAAAAGCAGTTTTATGTTTTCACCCTCTTCTTGGTCATTATTATGTAGGGTTGCACATACTTTTTCTAGGTCAGTTCGGTAAATACGTCAGAGGAAAACATGACCACCACAGCCAAGTGTCTGAATCTCTGTCTGGGGCATAAAAAACGTTGCTTTAGCTTCTTAAATTTATTTTGCAAATATGAACTATTACATTTTTTCTGAATTGCAGGGCATTAAGCCACTTCACACAAATATAAGTGTAGAAATGTTTTTGTAAATCTGACAAGTTTACAAACATATTTGCAAGAGTCTGAGGATAAACCGTACATAATCGGTAGCCTGTCAATAAGAGCTTTGTTGTTGATGTTAAATTCAGTTGGTATGGCCTTTAGTCTCCACATCTACGTGACTTCCTTCACCCATGTCTCTGCATTAACCAGCTTTAGTCCTAAAAAGACTTTATTCACTCCTAAAACATTCAGTCTTAGTGATGCCGCAGCTTGTCGACTGCATAAATTCATTGTTTTTTTTTTTCCTGCCTTGAACGTGTAGTGCTTAAATCGGTTTTCTGGTCATTTGTGTAAATGTCTTCTCTCTTAGTAAGAACGGCAGCAGCAACCACAGTGTCTGTCTTTATGTGACATTTGAAAAGGCTAAATGATCACTGAATCACACGGATTATAAAACTGTCGCTGCAGTGATGAAGCATACTCCAGATCTGACTACATAACAATGTACAAGCAGGTGCTTCGACATCTGCTCGGACATCACTGACCAGAGCTTTAAGTGCACCGTACCTGATGGCTTCCACCCACAGAGAGCTACCTTACTACAGTTTATGCACTACACGGCAGAAAAAGTCAGATATTATTATTCATTTGAAAGAGTTTCTGGCAGAGAGCTGAGTGAGAAGATCGATACCAATCTCACATCTGTACGGTAAATATAAAACTTCAGCCTGCAGCTGGTTAGCAAAGCTTAGAAAGCCTGAGACTGGGAAACAGCTAGCCTTGCTATGTCTAAATATAATAAGATCTGCCTCTCCCCTCAGATCCCACTGTGCTGACACTGTGGAGGTAGGAGTCTCTCTCTCTAAATCAACTCTGAATCAGACAGTACTGCTCTCCAAGGGTGGAAACTTTGAGATAAGTTGTACCTCTGGCTACAGTCAAGTGACGTCACCGCAGCTGCTTTCCATCAGTTATCAAACACAAAATACGAAAATAGTATATATATAATATAAATAGGAAATAGAAAGGCTGTGATAACGCTGTGAAAAGAGTCTATACCCGGTTTGTATTTAGTGCAGAAAAAGCACAGCAATTTTGTTTTTTAAAGGGTTGGTTCACTCAAATTACAAATGAACATGTTCTCACTTCCCTGTAGTTGTATCTCTCATGCAGGTTTTTGTTTTATTTGTCTAAGTTTGGAGCACTCTGCCAGTACAAGAGGGCTGCAACCAGTGGTTGTTTGAATTATTATTTAATTTACCCATTATTTTCTCAATTGTCCAGCAAAGAGCTTTAAAAAAGCACTATATCCCAGTACCCTGGTTGATACTTTTAGATATCCAATGCCAATAATCTTCCTAGATTATTGGCATTTAGTTTGCGGAGCTCTGAAAAATGACAGCAACACATCTTTCCAGAAACACAATGTCCCTGTTACTCTTGATAATACAAAGAACATACTGTCACTAAACAGTTTTCAAAGGAATACTTTTTACTTACTTTTTTCTTCAGTAGAAAGTATTTCAGTTGAAAAAGCTGACATCGTGTTCTATGGAGTAACAGCGACATTGACTCTGGGGGGGTAAAAGTCTGGTTAATTTTTCCCATGCCTTGAGCTTTATTTATTGGGCAAGAGGCAGAAATGTTTCCAGACCTGGACGAATAAAACAAAAATCTGCAGGTATTTACCAGTAGAGGTGAGATAAATAATGTTTTTTTGTAATTTGGGTGAATGAACGCCTAACAGCAAAGGTTTAAACATATGTGTAATTATATAACATGCGCTTGGAGCTGCACTGATGGCCCACTGTTTCACTGGCTTTCATCAAAAAGTTCTTGATATAGTGTTTTTCACCTTTAATACACCCAACAAACAGCAAAAACGTGTCAAAGGCTGCTGCAAAATGGTACACTTTATTGGGAGAAAGCACACGTGTTCCAGCTGATGAGGCAGAGAACAGAAGTACTTGGAAGTTTAGCAGTTTAAGAGACATTTCTGCACTTAGTAAGAGCCATATCTTATTTTGAAGGCCACTTAATCTTTGGATCAAAGAAACAACATTATTGTACACGTCTACAGTCATTAGTTTACTGTGTAAATATCTTGATACAGTTGTGGAGCTTGCTGTACATGTGCCTGAAAGTGCATGGCTTTATTGGCAAGACTGTAGGAGGAAGAACGTTTTTGTTTACACCAAGACATGTCAAGTCACACAGAAATCATCCAGTAGGGTGACCTCTGCAAACCCAGCCCACTTAATCATGTGATTTATGACTTTTGTTACTTGACTTTTCCTTTGTTACTGTTTCTTTACATGTTCACTTACGTGATCAATGCCTGGGAAATGGCTGCCAAGCTCTCTCCGTTTATTAACCCTGTCTCTTATTTGTGCTTGTTGTGTCAAAAGCTGCTTTTATTTTGAATGTTCTCAGAATGCACTGTGCATTATTTAATGTGTACATTTCATTATTGTGTAATAAATAAAATGTTTTATGATCCTGGAAATGACCAATTTCTTGTGTCTTTTGTCTCCCATTACTTTGCATTTGAATCACAGATGGTGCATCCTCACAACGAGGTAATGTAATGTTTAAATGTTCAAATGTATAATTTAAGGCTTAAAGAATAGTTCCCCTTTATTCTGGGCTCATCATCTTCATTGGTTACAATGAAATAGGAAGTCAGTCTATAAACTGTCAGTGGATGTTTACAATGTACAGTTTTGGTTTTAATGTGTCTGTTTTCCTGTTTCTCTTCCAAAACAAGTTTAGCTAACATGGGGGTTTGTTTTCAATCCGGCCAGTCGTCTGACTGCTCATGTTTCCTGCCACATTAAATTATTTTATTTTTTTTGCAATTTTGCTTAATTCCCAGTTCTCAACAATTAAAGTCCAATGTTATTATTTCAGAAAAATATGCTGTTCAAATGAACAAAAACAATAATATATAGTAACACTTGGGTGTTTTTATCCTTTGAGCTGAAACAATACAAGTAATACAGTAATGGTTTATTTCAGTGTTGGTGGAAAATGTTTTGAGTATTAATCTTTTTATAATTTTTTTTTTTTATTCAACACTATCTAAACAGGCAGGTGACCCCTTTTCCAAACCCACCTGTCCTTTACAGCACTGACTTCAGTCGAACAAGTCAGTGTCTTTTGTGTGTCCATGTGCTAATGTTAGTTAGCACAACTGCTGATCTTCATAATAATTCAGTCGGCACTCCGCCAATTTTTATATAGACAGTTTAAAAAAAAAAAGAAGATCAAAATCAAAGCACCAGAATCAACACTTTTGTTTTTACAAGAGTTCTTCTTCCCTGTCAAAACCTGCCACCTACATAACCCACAATGGAATTGGACTGCTGAAATGTCAGTGTTCTGCTAGTAGCGGCTAATGTAGCCTAAAGCAGACATGTCAGAATAATGGATTTGCAGAATTGTGTTGACACAAGACATCCAGTGATAACTGAAATTATGATTAATTTTAAACAGTTAAAACACATCTTTTGCAGCTCAACGATTGCTTATTTCTACTAAATTATTTTATATGTGAGTGAGAGTTGCATTCAAATTATAAATTGCCACTACAACACCAAAGTGCAGCCACTTTCTCTTGAACACTTTATTTTACAGGTGGATTTAAACATCTGAGGCTAAATGAGTCCAACATGGGGACACTGAGTTGACTGGGCTGAAAGGAGCTTTGACTCTACCAGGACTGTAATTTTTCTACTACAATACAAAGGTATGCCATCAGAACATACAAAAAATATAATCACATAGATGTTAAACATATAGAGGTTTTAGTTGTACTCTAGTGATTTAATATGACACTTTAAAGTTGGGTGACTCACAAGAGACTTATTTTATTTTTGTCAAACTCGCGCAAGCAGAGTCAGAGATATCCCTTTGGATTTCAGTGTGGTTCAAGCTCCAAACTCACTGGATCATACACTTCCCATAATTCAACGCCCCTAGTTTGTGACTGTGGCTATTTGATAAAAATGTGTAGTCTGCAGCGATTGGTCAGGTGTGTGCAGGGTTTAAAATTCTCTCTCAAGTCATTTTACATGTGTGCAACACAGGGCAGCATACTAAGATATTTAAGTATGCTTTTTATATTGTATGTAATTCGCTTACCGATTTTTGATTACTTGCTGAGACCTATCATCCATCCTGTCCATATATTTTCCACCCCTTACCCAGGGGTCATCTCACTGTGGCAGCAGGCTTACCATGATTGCCCAAACATTCCTCTCTAGCCACGTCCTTCAGCTCCTCTTGGTAGTTCCCAAGATGTTCCCTGGGATGTGTAATCCCTCCGACATGTTCTGGGTCTACCTTGGCCTGTGTCGCCTTGCTGAAGACCATTACTCACTTCTTGAACATCACAAATTTCATCACTGAGGGGAAGACACATGCTAATGTGGAACCAAATGCAGCCTACGACTCTCTGGAGGTTGGATGTCACCCAGCATGTTTTAATCAGGAAGATTCTCTAACAGTGGTTCCACCAGTCAAACCCTGCTGTTCCTTGTTTCCATGCTGAAGGAAGAACCTTCATGTTGTTTCCTTTTCTCCGGATTGCAAGCTAGTTTATCTGTGTAGCACATTTCAACAACACGGCAAAGTGCTTTACATAAAAGCAACATAGTGCAATATAAAATGACATTGAAATACAATGAAAACCAGATAAAACAGGAGAGTAAACATATTAATCCAAAGCCCCACATTTGATTTAATAAAAGGCAGCAGCAAAAAGTAACATCTTCAGCCTTGAATTAAAAGAACTGAGCGTTTCAGCAGACATGCAGTTATTTGAAGATAGATGGTGCATAAACACTAATTGCTGCTTCTCCATGTTTACCTTTGACTCTGGGGACAAAAAGCAGACCTGCCCCAGATGACCTTAGAGGTCTGGCTCAGAAGATCAGAGATGTATGTTAGCCCTAAACCACTGAGTGCTTTATAAACCACCATTCATATTTTTAAATCAATTCTTTGACAGACAGGCAGCCAGTGTAAATACCTCAAACTGCTGGAATGGAGAGAATAAAGCCAGATTATGAGTGCGGTGAACTGATGAATCTTTTTATAGAAAGAATGTGGAGGACTGCTCACTTTTGTAAAGCTGTTTATGTAACAGCAGACAGCACTGTTCCACATGAAAAGCCTTGTTACAGCATCACATCTCAAACTCTGTGGCTTATAGCATTTTACCCTGCTACATGAAAACAATTTGTTCAGGTTTCATATTATAACAAAGGATGACTTCCTGTGACCTATAATACTAGAGCCTGTTTGGTTTGACCAAGCCAGATTAATAGGTTAGTGAGCGAACCTTTGCTTTACATTATACACAGATTGACGTCAAAGATGGAGCATCTGTGAAGGCACCCACAGCTGTCTGAGGGGATGTTTTGAACAGTACAGCTTGGCAGAATCACAGACAGTAACTGGAGCCAGAAAATCCCAATTGCCTGCAGCTCAGAAGGGTCCCAAGATATGTTGTGAAAAGAAATCAAAAGTTCTGCTACACAAATTTGTAATATCTTTTGTATAATTTGACCTCTTTGGGCCTTGGACAGTTTTGATTTACATGAGCTGTAAGCCTTAAATGTTTAAGAGTTAAACAAAGAACTTTAAATACTGTATTTCTCTCTGTCTGTATATTACGGAGGAAAATGAACTTTTTCCATGATATTCAATTTTTTAGATGCACCTGAACAATCTTAATTTGAAAAGTAACTAGTAACTACACCTGTCAGATCACTGTAGTGGACTAAAAATATAGTGATGTAGAAGTAAATAAGCAAAAAATTTAGTAAAGATTTACTCAAAATTGTACTTGAGTAAATTTCCACCACTAGCATGGATGTTCTCATTTAACTCTGGTGCCAGAAAGATAATAAGCAATGTCAAAACTATTCCTCTAAGAATGAGTCAGTCATCTAATTCAGTAGAGACTGCTTTTGTCACATTAGAAGTTGCATTTTAATGTTTGAAAACACATTCATGCCACCACCAGAGATACACGGAGTTGACTAAAAATGATCCTTTGTAATTAAATGGAGCTGTGGTGACGTCAGGAGCAGACAGTCGTGCTACTGAGGAGCAGAGACTTCACCTGAGGGGAGAAACCAAACTGACACAGATCACAACTCTTCAGGAAAGAAAAGGCATCAGCCAGTGACTTGGTCTAATCTTTATATACATGATAGTCACCAGTTACAATACGTATATTTATATACTACTAACACAGATAATACAGGTACTCAACATGTGTTTCACTGTTTTTTTTCTTCTTTTTTTTTTAAACCTAACCTGCGTGTTGAAGAAGAGCCAATCATGGGGTTTGTCTTCATGCCTTCAGGACAAGAAGGAGAGGGCTGCTGTCCTTGACCAATCACAGCCCTCAGTGATCTTATACCCCCAACCCCATTCACATTACATTTGAACAGAGCGCACAGGTCCAAGAGTCCAAACTCCAGGCAAACTTTTCAAATTTACACAAACAGCTGAGGGACGCCGATACAACTGAAAAGCTCTGCCTCTCTTCATCACATACTTCACATTAATTTTTCCATATCATTTAACTAGTTGACCACAGACGTCTTACAGGAGGTGAAGGAGTGTGTGAAGTGAACTTTACCACAGGCAGCAGATTATGACTTCTATTCTCTATAGGAAAAATAAATAGGAAATTGACTACAGAACCTTAGCATTCATGCTCTGTGACCTTTCAAGTATGGCTGACAGAACTGTTTTGTTGCATCCTTCAGCAGAAGACAAACCCTCAGAGAGCCTTTTAATGCAACATCATTATTGCTTACAGAGAAAAAGAAAAAGCTTTTTTTTGTGTGTACATAGACACACAGTGCAGAACCATGGAGGGCCCTATAGTTAGACAGTGGTTATGGGAGAGCAGAGCTGAATTTCTGCTTGGTTTCATCATCAGGGGAGCGAAAAATCCGACTCAGAGGAAGCTTTAGTGCAAGCACAGCGTGCGTGTGTGTGTGTGTGTGTGTGTGTGTGTGTGTGTGTGTGTGTGTGTGTGTGTGTGTGTGTGTGTGTGTGTGTGTGTGGGGGGTGCGAGTTTCTCGAGCTTAGGTAGAGGATTTACCAAAAGAAATGATGGTAAACATTTTTATTGCTCATACAGTGACAACTTCTGGCAATTTGCAATATGATGAGTAACACTGTATAACTATTTCACAGGGTTTTGGTGAGAGCAACCCGTGGATCCTTGTCACTGAGCACTGTTCTTGGTTGGTACAGCGCTCCCTCCAATGCAGCTTCGCAGCTGAGCTTCACATCAACGCCTCGGACCTGCTGTGAAACTACACCAGTGATTTTTTTGGGGGGGGTGTCTACCGCTTCACTGCACACAAGTACAACATGCTTTTCCTATGGCAGCACAGAACTGCCAGCATTTAGAAAAAACACAACAATAAAAGACATTGTTATAATGACAAAGCATCTCAAAATAACCATTCTCCTTGTTTATAAATATGGGCAAAGACTCCTAATACAAGCGTCTCATTTGAAAGAGAAAACTTAAACTTGTCATTATAACAAGATCCTGAGGAAATTCTTTCTTCTCTAGAGTTTCCCACCCTGTGTGATCCATGTAAAATATCTAATCGGTTATCTATAAGACGGGCAACGGCAACACAGCGCCTCAAAGTGAAGCCCAGACTCCGTTTTAGCCAAACACCACAGCAGCTCAGTTCACTCGTGTTCCTCGTCTCTCTAATCACCCACTAACACCTGCAGAGCTGGAATGAAAACCTACAAACTACTGATATTTGATTGGCAAGATGTTTTTTTTAAGGCTGGTGCTGATAGAACATTTTAAATTGAAGCTGCAGATTGGAGATACAGTATTCTAAGTTGATAATTAACATCTTTATGTATATTTTCCCAGGATTTTTATTCATGTCAGGGTACAAAAGCAGGGTGAGACAGCTGCTAGGCCACCACGGGACACTACAACTCACCATTGGTTCAACGTCTTTTATATACTTTAGCACCTCTTGAAGGCAGAGGCAGCGCTTATAGATGGACGCCTCTCAAGAGGTTCAATAACATCACATCCTCCCTTCCATGTCAGTTTGGTGGCGGAAGATTTTTGTCAATATTAAGTCAATATCTAACCTGACAGTTGGGCCTCGTGGAGCATAGATTTAAACCACTGATTTACAAGACAGATTCCATATATGTACACTCCTCCAGCACTCACTCAACTCACAATTAGTATTCATAATATATATACGCATCTGTGAATATTTTAAATGACTTTGATTTCCACTTGTTTTCTGATACTTCACTCATCGTCTTCGGGTATCAAGTAACGCTTCTGGAGACAGTGACTGCAGTGATACTTCCACAAAGAGATCCAGTGGCTTTAGTTTGTTGAGAGTCTCCACAGTACATTCCTCATAGATAGATGCCCCCCGGCAAGAAGAATCTCCCAAAGAAACACCACCTCATGTCGACCCACTTCATAGAGTCTCTGGGGACGCTTTGGGACATGAGGTACATTCTGCTTCACTGGCAGTCTGATGCTCATCACAAGACAGTCCACAGGATGGTTACAGGTGAGTGAAATGAAACAATGGAGCTCTCACTCCAAGGTGAGTCTCCTGTCTATACCAGCAAGACTGAAAGGGGGGAGGTGATGGGATGCTGTCTGATGAATCACCTGTTTTGAAATCATCATGAGCCAGTGACTGGGTCAAGAAAATGGAGGCACGATTTACAGAACCTGGTCATTACTATAATATCCTGACACTTGGAAATTCACGGCATCAAACAGATTGGTGAATGACGATGTTACAATGCTAGGGAATGTTAATGCGTCTAAATGACTGTTCAGTAAGCCCCACCCCCAAACAGTGATTATTCAATCATAGTCTAAGGAACCGTAACTTGCCACGACAGGTCAAACTATCAAAACGGTGTGCATGGGGCTGTAGTAAGAGCGATACTTGATATATATTTATTTGCCTTACCAAACACAAAAACACAAGAGACAAGTCTACGGAAATATTAAGCAGTGCGTTTGTCTGCGCTAACGCAAGTGGCAGACATTAGCATGTCAGGCCAAATATCTTAATAACTACCTACAGTACTTAACAGTAAGTTAAGTTTGTAACAATAACGTAAGCGCTACTTCTAAAGCCAAGCAGAACATCGTTAGCTAACTACATTATTTTCGCCAGCCCAATTTTACTTGAGACAGCATTACATTTGCCAAACACCTTGGATGTCATCCTAAAAACCTTTTATCTTCTAACGTTAAAAATGACGACAACATACTGTTTTAAAAAATAAACATAAATCTCTTAACCATCATAACCTCTATGTTGTTTGTCCAGATTTGTTTTCCCAAAGCTAAGCCTCCCAACAGGGTTATTTCAACTTTTCTGATCTTACATAGTTTTACCTTATCATACTGTACTGTACATAATACTGGGGATAACTAGCACTACCCTGAGTACATGATGCTGCTCCTTAACTTTCACGTGTCTTGCATGGAACATCAATTGCTGAGGATGCTAGCCTGGGACTTCTAATAGCCTCGGTCTTTTACCGTTTGTAGCAATCAACTGCATTGTTAAGACTCTTTTACCGGGTGTTTGTTTCAAAATCAACCAGGACACAGATATTTTAACCACCTCATGGTGCTAATGCTAAAAGGCTTGCTAGCTAGCATAAAATATGGTAGCGTTAGTTGTTATTTCAGACTGGTTGCCGGCCAGAAATGAGATGCTGCTTTTGTTTAACGTCTGTGTGAAATCAAGGACTCATTGTTTCAAAAATGTGTAAGAATTTTTAGGGGTAAATTTACCACTGTTGGGGGGGGGGAGCTTAGAGAACAGTCAATTGCTCCGACAGCAAATTAAATAGGCACCAAAGTTGATGGTAACTGGGGCATTTTTAGTACTTTGAAAGTTGAAGTGACTGACAATCAGGGTAAGGGATTTTGGGGGAATGTGGGTCAGGGTTTACCAATGATTTCCTAGCAATTGTGTTGTATACGGTAGTATATGGTCATCAAGTATGGTTAGATACAGTAAGTTAATGCTATTATGTGTATTCAAAAGAAAGTTACACAAGTTAAAGCAAAGTATTTTCCACATATCATTCTCACCAAGTTTATTTGGTATGGGTGCTATTATATTTTATCATATAAATCAGTAGGAGGATTATTATTTGATGATTACATAGAAGTATGGTTATGAATTAGCATTAAAATTTATAGAATTGATTACCTAACATATTTGGTTTTAAGAGATATGAAACCAATGAATATTGATAGCAAACTGGCTTTTATGCCAGGTGTTACAGACGAGTGCAGTCTCATGAAAGGAGGCATAAAGACTTGAGTTTGAACATTCCTGTGGCTTACTAATGTAAATGAAGGTGCAGCACTGTCAGCGGTGTTAGACAGCAGAGAGGGGGCACTCCCTCTCTCATTGTTTAATCTAAATCAGATCAGAGAAAGATCCAATTATAAAGGTGGTGTGTGGCCATTGGAGCCAGCCTCAGGGATTACTCTGACAATGGGAGCTATCTTGCATTTGGTGATGACTGGCAAGTTTGCTGTATGGTGTTGTTGCACAGGGGCTGGTACCACCACGACTTTATTTACAGATAGAAAACGCTCGTCCCCTTAGGCTACTGAGGCACACAAATGTGCAAATGTCTCTTCATGTTATTTGAAGGACTATGAATCTAAAAGGACCTTTTGGGAAACATGCTTATTCACTTTCTTGATTCTTAAAGAAATTTTTGTTACCACTCTTGAGTCTGTACAAGAATTTGAAGCTAATGTACAGCCAGCAGCTGCTTAGCTTAGCTTAGCATAAAGTCTGGAAAGAGCTCGGTCCAAAGGTAACAAAATCCACCTATAAGCCCCTCTGAAGCCCACAAATTAAAACAGTATGTTGTTTGTTTAATCTATACACAAAAAGAAATGTAATATTCACAAATTGTTGGCTAACAACAAGATCCCTGTAAAAGGTTCCTAATTATGCATTTGATTGCTACATACATTCTGCTAAAAACAGCTAATCTTTTTACCTTTAGAAAGAGCCAAGATAGCTGTCACCCCTGCTTCTGCTGTATATGCTAAGATAAGCTAATCAGCTGCTAGCTGTAACTTCATATTCAGCTTAGAGACATGAGTGGACTCAATGTATCTCTTGGTAAGAAAGTGAATATACGTATTTTCCAAAATGTCAAAACAATTTATTTTAAAGTGGCTTTTAAAAGTCTTAATATGACCCGACTAAAAGCGCAACCCAGACTTGTCCATAAATTTAGTGAATCGTGAATATGTGTATAAAGGAAGTTGGCTTTAGTAACACATATGGAAGGCACGTGTTCTGCAGCAACATTAAATGGTTTGCACTTATCAAGCCTGCTGGAAAATACTTCTGTTCAATGGGTTTTGTGTAAAAGTAAATACACTTGGAATACTTGCAATAGCTATGTGGCCCATCAACAACTTTAACAAAAATATATATTTTTAAATACCCCTCCCCCTCCAAAAATCCCAGGAGTATATCCTAATCTGGAATACTGGACTACATGAAGCATTTATTCAGGTAAGTGACTGCTAATCTTTTTTTAATCCAGTGTTAAGTGCTTTTATCTGTAGACAAATTGTAGCTGGATAATGGCTGGGTCATTGACTGTATGGGAGGGGAAAGAACAGCATGTGCCTTTAGTCCCAGAACCCAGAAGCGGCAATTGTTCTGGCCTCCTCAATGAACTATATTCACCTGCCACCAAAGTATTGCTGAGGGGGACAGAGAGGCGAGCTAGGGCCGTTACAGCTTAATTTAATGCTTGGTCGCTCAACATTTTCAACAGCAAGACAAAAGATGATGTGTGTCACCTTAACCTGCGTTTATACCTGGGCAACATTAAACAGAAAGGAAGAGAAACGATGAAGCTGAGTGATTATGCAGTCAACCTCTCACTTTGCTGGTATGGCTTAGAAGGCTGTCCTTTCTCTTGGATGAGTCATTAAGTTATGATACATACAAGTTTTACAAGCTCCAATGAAGGGAGATCTTAATGCTGTGGTACATTTACAATGATATTTTAGACAAGAGTGTCCTAGAGCATGATAGATTCATCAGCATGGCCAATATTTTTGGCTAATATAAGAATAACAAACTGTAGTGGATAGTGTTTGTTTATTTAATATCTAATTTAAGGGATCCTTCTAAAAAATGTTTACGGTTTTAAAAAACAAAATCTGAGGATATTTTCTTCCTGTCCAAAATACATAAATTCTGTCTAAAGACGCTGCCGAAAGTGTGAAGCGACCAAGCATAAGTTAAACTTAACCATGTGTTCAGACTGAAGGCAAGTCCAATAAACACTTAGGCTCCAGCTAGCTAACAACACGCACTGAAAGTATGACTGCCCAGAGTTCAGCCAATTGATATTAACTTGAACTCCAGTTGTTCCTGTTTTTGTTCTCTTATCCCTGTTCCTGAAGTAGAGTCACACAGCTCAGGATAGTTAACTGTGTCTGTTCTTGTCCTTTACTGTCTTTTCACAGACTTTGTACACAACGGTACAGCTTCAGATTACTTTCACTTTCGGTCTGAACACATCTTTTTAACCTGCATTTCCAGGTCTGACTTCTTGTTGACTGATCTATTGTCAATGGAGAGGATGCTGTTTTGCTCTTTACCTGCAGCATTAAGGAGCAGGACTTGTGTTTAGTGGGCCACCTTACATATGGAAACATTTCGGCTTAGGACAGAGAGCGTCACTCCTCCAACAGATATTCGATAATCACGTAACGACTGCAGGAGCCACAACTACCTACTATCAAAGAAAGACGTGCTGTTGAAGGCAGAGGTGGGTGGATTGGTGGGTAGAGGGCATTGGAGCAGGACTGAAATGAAGGAGATGGTTTGGTTTGAGGTCACCTCTTCAGATGGTGGCATCGTGGGGCAGTTGAGGCACTGCCACTCCAGGCCTCCAGTTGGAGTCGTGCTGCCTGTAGCGCAGCAAGTGGCCGGATGGGAACAGGCCTAGCAGCTCCTTGGATGTGCCTGGACACCTCCGGCCCCACCGGCGACTACCATAACCGAGCCTGCGACTTTGCCTCACTACCTGGCCTAAGATCATGGCTGTCTGGGGCCACAGTGGGTCCGTGAAGCTAGAGATGCTGGCCTCCTGAAAAGGTATACAGGACCTGCGCCTCAGTTGGCGTTTTTCTTGGTAGATGTGGGAGGTTGTGAAGAGGTCAGGGCTAAAGTTGAAGCAGTGTTGCCGTGAGCCCTGGTTCAGGGAGATGCGGCCCTCCAGCGACGGCCCCAGCAGGCTGAGGCTAGTTCTGTCCGTGAACGAGTCTGTTCGGTCTTCATAGCCGAGGTCAGCGGGGGCTGAGCACTGCTGAAGGGGCCAGCCTCCGCGACCCTTCCCCCCCATGTCCGCAGTGCCACCTCCCTCGCCACCATCGCGCTCTACTCTGACTGCCTCATCCTCATCTTCCTGTTCCTCTGTCTCCGCTACTTCCTCCTCCTCCACCTCTCCCTCCACCACACCTTCCTCACCATCCTCTGTGCCGGTGGTTGGTGGGGAGCGTGGGTCCCGCAAGAAGACCACTATGACCGTGATGTTATCACTAGAGCCCGCATCACGTGCTGAGGCCACCAGCTTGTGGGCTACCATGGTGGTGTCTCCGGTGTTCTCCTGGAGGTGGTCACTAACCACCCGCACTGCCTCATCTGGACTCACTGTGTCCCAGAAGCCATCACAGGCCAGAATTAGGTAGTCTTCTGTACCATCCAATGGGAAGATACCATGGTCTGCATCACCACAGATGTAGGGCTTGTGCTCCGAGTCGCCTGTCAACACAAGTAACAGTTTATTCTGTTAGGGCCTGCTCATACCAGCATTCATGACAAAATATAATGTATTAATAGATATACTACATATGGTGTTGAGTACTGACTAAACTAACAGTTTACCTATTGCTCTGGATACAGATAGACTTCCGTTAACCCTCCATGTGCCAAACCAGATTACACAGCCTCCCAGAGCCTCGATCCTCTGCTTCTCATCCTGCAGTCAACATATGGAGCACAGTTGGCTTTAGTGGTGCGCATAATGGTGATGGCTGTCACATTGTACAAAACCATCTCACCCTGCCCATTCCCTGCAGCAACTGACACAGCGCAGTGCATGGCCTGCCTCTATAGTGCACTTAAAGTCATAGTCCACCCAGTCCCACTATTACGGTGATATATTAATACAGGTGCTGGTAGACAGTGCTGCAGAATTTTGACTGAAAATGTACAGCGAAGGTTCAAAAGAACAGGAAACATGCCGTGACGATGAAGGATGCTACGCCTCGTTGTTCCTTCTTTGCCATAGAAAAAATTTGTGAAAAGTAATCATAAATGTTTCTTGTTTCTATCTTGTAATGCAGAATTTACAACTGCACAGTACCAACAAAAAATTGGCTGTAGACAGTGGGGAGTATGGTGATTCATTAGTTCTTGTACAATAATGAACATTAATGTCTGTAAACTTTAAAGGAATAGTTCAACATTTTGGGAAACACTTATTCGTTTTTTGTCGGAGAGTTAGAAGAGAAGACGGATACTGCTTTTCATGTCTGCCAAGACATAGTCTCACATAAAACAGCACATTTTGTGGTTTCTATGCTTCAGTTTTTGTATAGATTACAAAAAAACGATATACATCATGTTAGCTAGTGAGCTTTAGAGCTGCTGGTATGTGGATTTTGTTACCTTTAATCAGAGCCAGGCTAGCTGTTACCCCCGGTCTTTGTGCTAAGCAAAGCTAACCAGCTGCTGGCTTTAACGGACAGACACGAGAGTCATGTCAATCTTTTTATCTTTTTAACTCTCGAGCAGAAAGTGAATGAGCACCTTTCTAAAAAAGTTGCTTTTACATTTACTTACATGATTAAAGCTTATGCGTATACAAACTCTGAATTTAGTAATCTAGTATACCACTAATGTAATACCTTGATAAATGTGAGCTAAATGCGTTATCTCTTTCTACATTCTGTAGAAACAGTTTGTGATTATGTTTGGTGCGAATGTATCTTGTTTAAAACTATGTAGACCACAAATACAGGTGTCTGTTTATTCATAGAAAATACTCACAATTGAAATACTTGGGGATAAAATCCAAAGATTGCAAACAAACTGATATGCAGGAAAATCCATTGGATTTATACATCAAACACGATTGAACCATATGGACCATATTACAAACTGTTTTGTTTTGCCATAGAGCTGTTAATTCAACTCTAATGTAATTGAACCTTTATTGTTGTTGGATTGGATTTGGATTGGATTACATGATATTGGAAAGTGTTGATAGATATAAGCAATATTAGCATCAATTTGCTGTTGTTTAAACAGCCTCTTAACATAACCGAATTATGGAGGCATATAGGGGACTATATTAAAATGATAATGTAAACCTGGAAATGAAAATGTGATTCCACAATAGCATTATAATTTTCCACATATATATGTGTCATTTGAGTACAAATGAAAATGAAAATGCAATAATCCAATTTGCTTTTTCATTTCCACATAATTGAATGGGCATCTATGACTATATTAAAATGAAAATGGAAAAGTCATATTTAGTGCAGGACTGTATTGTATTGCATTAGATAGTAAACATTTTACGGTTCTGGTGTAGTTGGTTATTTTAAATGAGCTAATATGTCTTTTTAAATCCAAGTTCCAAATCCACCAATTGGCCCAAATTCATCACTTTCAGCTATTTTTCTTCATTCAAGTTATGCGTTTGTGCCAGATGGTGTAATGGTGAGTGTGTTACCTCTCTGTCTGGTTTATGTGGTTTCATCAGCTCCACAACCTGTCCTTTCCTGACCAGGATGACCTGGGAGTCTCCCAGCCAGGCCACATACAACATCCGACCCCGCAGGAACGTCACCACGCCTGTTGTGCCACAACGCAGGTGCTGCCAAACACAAACACACGTTATAGTTTTCAGCTCACAACAAGCAGCTTCACCACTACCACTGTATTTCATACAGGCACTGTGTCCCTATTGGATCAGGGTCATCAGGTTATAAAAAATAGGAAGATTTCTTATGACTAGTCATGTTCTAAGACAGTACATGTACACCAGAGGGTGCTTCTGGAAATACTGTGGAGTTGCTTTGCTATTTTGGAGAGGTTAAAAAGAAAATCCATATTTGAGTTCAGGATGAAAATAAACACACATATAATTTAAAATTGTTGTTAGACTAATCTTTAGCATAGAAAAACAAATAGAAAGATTTACATGGACAGGTTATTACAAAGTTGCTGTTGTGATATTATGTCAGTAGTAGTGAAGGCTGTAGTAGTCGAATTAGCAATGTTTGTACCACTAGCAGTAGCAGGCATATTCGTGGTAATAGTAGTAGCTATAATAGGAGTAGTAGTAGTAGTGGTAGAAGTACCAGTAACAATAGAAGGAGTAGCAGTGGTGGTAGTAGCTGTAGTGTTAGCAGTAATAGCAGCAGTAGTAGTAGTAGCAACAACAGTAGCAGTACTAGTAGCATTAGTTGTGGTAGACGTACCACCAGCAGTAGCAGGAGTATTAGTGACAGTAGTAGCTATAAAATAGTAGGAGTAGCTGTATTAGAGGTAGAAGTACCACCAGCAGTAGCAGGAGTTGTAGTGGTGGTAGTAGTAGCTGTAATATTAGCAGTAGCAGCAGCAGTCGTAGCAACAACAAATGTGATAGTAGTACTAGTAGCATTAGGTAGTATTACAGTGTATTGTAGCAGTGGTGGCAGTAACACTAATTGTAGCAGTAGAAGTAGTAGCAGCAATAGAATAGTAGTAGTAGAAGTAATCATAATAGTAGCAGTAGTAGATTTGTAGTAACAGCAATTGTAGAAGTAGCTGTGGTAGAAGTAATAATAGTAGTAAGTCATCGTAGTAGTAGCGGTTCTACAGTCGCAGTAATAGTAGCAATAGTAGCAGTATTAATAGTAGTAGAAGCACCAGCAGAAGAAGTAGCAGCAGTAGTAGTGGTAGTAGTACTGTAGCAGTAGTAGCGGTAGTGGCAATAGTAGTTGTAGTATATATTAGTAAACAAATACATTTCAGTTAACATAACAGATGTTTACTCTACATAATCCACAGGTTTACACTGGCCTGTTTTGTAAATCGTTATTAATGGGTTTGGTTCTGTGCAGATGAGATTACCTCGCGGGAGGCCTTCTTTACAAAGCGTTCATCAGTGACTTTGAAGGCTCTGCAGAGGGCCTCGATGGGGTCCTGGCCAAAGGATTCCTGGTGAACTAAGTTGACGTGGAGGTGGTTGGCAGCATAAATGGCAGCGTCCACGCCGCCATGACCATCAAAGACAGCAAAGTAAGCCTGTTCTTCCTGATCCTGAGAGACAATACCAGTCAGTCACTCATGAAGGTAGACTTCAGCAACACTTAAAACAATAATTATAAATACCAGCATGGTTGAAGTTAAATTAACACATAACCCCAATGACTCTTCAGGTCTGCAGTTAGTTAACATCAAGATTCAAAGTTTTATGTGAGTATTAGCAGCCTTTTTATATTCGAAAAAGTTAACCTCTGACTTAGTGTGTTCATGTGCTACGAGTCGCTCTAAAATCTGATTATGAAAGTTGGCTGTTGAACCGCAGTGAAATGCTGCGCACACAACTTTGGGTGGGTTCAATTTAGAGCCTGCTATATACCGCTGGCTATTTCTTGAGAAAATAAACTTAGCACCGGCCAACAAGGAGACTTAATCAAACTCATCCTGATGTGTCAGTGCTGCAAAGCTGGGAGTGAACTTCTGAGGTCATCTGAGCTTAGGTAGGAAAGTTTGGTAAATCAGCGAATAAGACAAGAAACCACAGAGAGATGCGTTGCTAAGATAAGCAAGGTTTGGGACTGACTGGCTGGCACCTGACATCTCAGGTGGCTTTTGCCAAAACATGTTGAACTTTTCATAAAGTCGATGCACTCGTCAGCATCAAGTGAGAGAGTGGATGAGCGAGAGAGCTCATGGGGAGGAGCAAGAGAGAAAGCGAGCGTGAATGTAGAATATATAAGTGTGGACATGATATAAATCATATATATAATCTGAAATGGGCCATTCTGCAAAATGAATACTAGTTATATAATACTATTAAGTATATTTTGATGATGATACTTTTGTAGTTTTACTTAAGTAAAAGATCTGAGTACATCTTCCACCTGTCAGTTGCCACCATAAAGTCTACGATCGTCACTGAGAACATTTTAAAAAGCCTTTTTACCAACTGGCCAGATGACGGCGCTATAACAACAAGCGTTTGCATGGCGTGGGGAAGTCGTATCTACCTGAATGTTGAAGAGAGTGTTGAAGTCGGGGATGATGACATGCTTGTCCTCCATCTTGCGCCTCATGTTCTTGATGGCGTGGATGGAAGTCTCGTAGTACGGCTGTGGACGGCGGTGGAAGGGCAGCTCCTTCAGCCAGAGGCAGCACATCTCAAACAGTCTGTTAAACACCAGCCGGGCTAGCGTCACAGACTCTATCTCTAACACACATACACACAGATACACACAGAATCAGTCAAAGAGCTTCCAACAGTGACCCAGAAAAATGGGAGACAAATATATCAAAATCTCCCTTCTTCTACGTTCAGTGTGTTGCAGCAACTGTGAGTTTCTCCAATACAGCTAATACACTTTCTCCTCATATCTTTACACGTCCAACTGAATAGTGCACGTAATGATATATTGGCAAAACAACAACAATAATTTTACTGTCTATTTGTTTATTTAACTCAATGAGAAATGTGACGTTATGTTTTCTAGAGCTGCAAAATTATTTACACTATCAATCAATCAAAATTTATTTATAAAGCACTTTAAACAACCAAAGTGCACAAAACAATCAATACAATCAAAAATGTCAACTTCAGGTGTCAATGGCCAAGGAAAAGAGGTGGGTTTAAAGAAGAGATTTAAAAACAGTAAAGACAGTAAAGAAGCCTGTCTAATGGACAGAGGTAGATCATTCCACAGTCTAGGAGCTGCCAGTGCAAAAGCATTTTTCCCAATTTATTGTCTTAGAGTTCTGCCTCTGAAGAATTGGCTATATTTTGGCCAGTTGCCTCAATTGAAAAAAGCTACGAATGAATCTGCCAATTAGTTTCTATATTAAGCGACTGATCATTGGTCTATGAAATAAAAAAAGTCTAAGGTGACCTGTTCAGATATCTTGTTATGTCCGACCAGCAGTCTAAACCTCAAAGATATTCAGTGATTAAAAAACAGAGAAAAGCAGCAAATCCTCACATTTGATAAGCTGAAATCAGAAAACATTTAACATTTTTGCTGAATAAACAATATCAGAATAGTTACAGATAATTGTTCTGCCAATTGATTAATTGACTAATCATGTCTAATCTCGTCTATAAACTTCAATAAATACTAATTTGTTAATTTTCTTTCTTAAGAGGTCTCAGTAGGTACATTCACTTCTCATTTTCAATTAAGGAAATATTAAGGTTTGAAAAGAATTATGTTTTGGAGTATGTTTGATTGCTGGTTGGTACTTCCTTGTTCGTCCTTGTTCCTTGTTATGCAACCATGGTCCATCCAGCCATGGTGCAGTTCACCCCACATCTAGATGGGGATGGTACATTTTTTAAAATTACTATGTTATATTTTAGTTTATTTCAAGTGCTGAAGTATTTTTATCTAAGAATATGGATAGTCAAGGGTGTAGGTTTGTTTTCACAAGTGGGAGAGACACATTGAAGTCAGAGGTTAATGCTATTTCCTGCATTTGTTTTCCTTTATTTTTAATCTAGAAAACAACAAATTATGATTAAATCGGTGTTTTTCACAATAATGGCAGTGTAAGACGTATCAGAGATGCTTGATAGACCTACTACTTTATGATAAATATTTGCATATTTACTAGAGCACTTTCCTTTAGTGTCTCATCTTTAGTTGCTGTTCAATTTCAATGTCTTTTCAGAAGCATGTGATTTATTTTACTCCCCAAAAAACATGCAGGGAGAGTTGGAAGTACTTTTTCGGCCCTGAGCAGTGCCTGCAGATCCTTGACTCAGGCAGCATACAGCCTGAACAATATCCACCAATCCACCAATATTATTAAGGTATAAAATGAAAGCTCCTATCTGGATCTTTAGCAGCCAGGCAATCAGATGACACTGTTTAGTGATTTTTAGGATATTTTTCTGCTGTCAAAAATCAAATTTTGTCATTATAAATTATGCTCCTCCCCCAGGGACCTGTTTTACTTCTTCAGAAAGGCCGATTAAACAAACTCATTGAGATTGCACTGAGTTACAGAAGTTAATGGAACAGAGGCTAGCCCTGAAGTGGCATCAGGGCTTCAGCTCTCTGCAATAACAAAGATAAAGGCTGCGTGTGTACATGGGTTTGACCTACTAATGTTAGCTTCAGGTATAATAGTCTATCCTGTCTTTGCCATTGTCCCCGCTCTCACTCTGCTCTCCCAAATATGTCATTGGTGAGATGGAGAGAGCGTGAGAGACACAGAAAAGAGACATACCAGCCTACACTATGTTCCATTTCCTCCCGTAACCCTTCTAAAAAAGTACATGAACTGCCCAAATACTAGATTTCACTTTGGGAAGTAACTGTTCAGCAACTCCCCCCTCTTGCTAAAATGAAGATGTTTCAGCACTGCGTCTGGCATCAAGACCTACTCAAAACACCTTGCAATTAGTAGACGATAAAAAATTAACAGTAGAGTGCAGTGAAGCAACATCAAACAGGCTGTTATACAACACGCAGTTTGAGAAAGCACACACGGCTCAAACTGTGCAGAACAGTTTGAGCTTTATTCACCATGTGTTTTTGGCAATAGACAACCTGATTAAGGCAAGGTAATCAAAAAATGTTAAATAAGCCTGGGAATATTCTCTAGTTTTGTTATTATGTTCTTTGCCCGTCCTGTCTGTGACACTCAGCTCCGAGACCACTGGTTCTCACTGAAGACATAAATCTTTCAAAAAAAAGGCACAAATACATAATTTTTACTTAAACAGCTGGACACTAGTTTTTGGCAAATGTTACTCAAACAGGAGTAAATAGTGGATTTGTTGGGAACTATTTTCAGCAGTGGATTTATACACATTTGCTGCTCTTGTGTGTCTTTCCAGCAGCAGTACAGTGTACCATATGTAGGAGTGACTCACAATAAACTACAGTTCATCCCTATGAGTAGCTTCTTTTAGAATATACATAATCATTTGATCAATTCTTAATATAAAAATGCTGCAACTTTAACAGACACTGACTACTGAATATAATTCACAAATACATACACACACACACATATATATGCACTTGCAGTATTTTCTGTAATAAAAGTTACATTATTTAACTTATCTTAGTCTATATTCATTAAAGCAAATGTTTAGATTAATTAAATGTTTACATTAGACTACCACTATATACACTACAATCTCCAAGAGCAAGAGAGATGAGCCGATAAGAGAAGCAAAGTTTGGGTTTGGCTAGCTGACTACTTAGATATATCAGGTATCTTCTGGTGAAACGTGTTCAACTGTTCTTAAGTCGATACACAATCCAGTGTTGGTGTGATGTTTCTTTGATCATGTAGCCTCATGTTACTCTACAGTTCGGTGTTTTATCAGTGCAGAGTCTCTTTTAACAATGACAGACAGATCTATCCATGTTACATATGCTCGTCTCTTCCATGAAAATGTCAAAATTCCAGACTTGACTATAATGAAAATCTAATTAGACAAAGCCTGATAACTATTTTAATGAAAATCTGTTGACCCATGGTGGATGTAGTATATCCTGGCTCATTGCTGCAAAGATGTTTTGGAGTCTAATTTGTGCCCTCTAGCGGTCAAATACCACTTAATGCAGCTTTGCGGGGGAGAACTGGGACAAAGCCCTGGTGGTTACATGCCTGTGTATGTGTGTGGGATGATGTGAGAGCGAGACCTAATTTGTCTGTGCCTGTATATATGTGTGACAGAGAGCAGTCTCGTGGGCTCCCCGGGGGACTCACGTGGTAATGGGTCAGCTCCATCTTCTACCGTCTTATTGAGGTGGTAGATGGAGAGGTCAGTCTGCAGGAGGCTGTCTGCTGTGGCTCTGGCCAGAGCTGCCGCCAGGGAGCAGGGACAGTTACTGTGGGGAGGAGAGATGACAGTTATGAATTGGTTAGTTAGAAAAATCATATTGCAATAATCCTGTGTGGAGATCAACAATGTATTCTATCATTTATCCAGTTTATTTGACTGACAGTGAAATATAGGTTTTTCTTTTTTAATACAGGACAGACTAAGACACTGATATGGCAGATATTATGAGCTTATTTTAGCTAATCTAAAGCACAGAAGCACAGAAATTGGTATCAACATACTGTATATATCAAATACAGTGCACACAGTTTAAAAAAAAATGTAACGCATCCGTTGTTATGTTAATATGTTAAAATCTGAATAATAGTCTACAGCCGCACTAGCACGAGGCTTTATTGCTTATTGCTATTTTCCTTCATGGTAATTCATCCCACAGTTGTCAAGCTATCTTAGTGTGGACCAAAGTGCTGGACTAACCACCGTCTAACCAGCGAGTGAAGCTGCTAGCATGGCTAAAAGACATATTATACAATGTCTTGTGTGTAAGTGGAAGGTTTGGCATAAGAAAGGCAGAAACCCATTGGATTATCTGAAAAATTAATAGTCACAAAACTGAAAACAGGCATGAAAAGTTCACATTTTCAAATGGAAAAAGCTAATTTAAATCCAAGATTTACATAAAAGATACATATAAAGAATACAGTACATTTTCGCTAAATGGTGGAACAATCAAAATAAGCCCTCTAATCACTGCATTGCATATTTTAAACCTTTTAACTGCATTAATTTAAGACTGTGGACCCACTGACATGCTGTCAGCCAGAGTGAGCTGGTGCCAGTATTTGAACCTTGAAAATTGTGAAGATTATATAACAGCTCTGTTTGAGTGCAGTGGCACAGCAGTAAATCTGTCCAGAGCTGTGCTGGAGGAGGTGTGTCTCTTCTTAAGGTTAAAAAGAGTTGGGGAGGAGGAGGAGGAGGAGGAGGAGGTCGTTTGAAGGACTGAAGACTTGCTGTACATGAATCAGTAAGATAACTAGGTCACCTCCAGATGCAGGTAACCATGGTAACCCAGCTTCCTCTGCCTCACACACTAAAATTAAGTTGAAAATAAACCACAACTGAATTGATGTTAGCTTCTTAATTAAGGGGGAGAAGATCAAAGCTTGCTTCAGTGCTGTGAAAAAGTATAATTAAAAGAACTTTTCCATGTCTGTCCTGGACAAATCTGATCTGCAGCCAGTCATACCCCGAATCCTTGATACATGTTTAAAAGTACAAAAATGTCCGGCAGGAGGAATGTGAAGTTTTGATTAAAACCCTTTTTTGGTGGCTCGTTCATAAAACACTCAAATAAAAACATAGACGGGTTTCAACATAAGCAGGTCATAATCAAGGTTCAAATCAGAAGGGAAAACCTGAGTCTAGTCTTTTAACGCGTTGTGTTTTAATTAAGACAACAGATGGGAGATAATACATGTCATTGGTTTGTGAAGCTGTATACAGTGGTGCTCTGATCTAAATGCTAATGTCAGTGTGCTAACACAATGTTAACATGCTGATATTTAGCAGGTATAATGTTCACCACCTTAGTTTAGCGTGTTAGCATGCTAACATTTGCTAATCAGCACAAAATACAAGTACAGCTGCGGTTAATGGGAACGTCATTAGTTCAGGTAGATAAATTTTGCCCTGATGACAGCGCTACATACAATCACCAAGTCAGAGGATCCTCAAAATGCAATTCATGCAACAGACTGTGTGACATTTCAGTCTGGAATGTCCCAAATAAATTAATGTTTCACAACGAGGGTCTGGAATCAGTTTCCTTATTCAGACCTGGATATATGGTAAAAATCAAAAAAGTCTCTTTCTAATAGATGGTTTAACCTCTTCCAAACCCTCAATTCTTAATCAAGAATAACAGCTTCCTAATATTTCGCTATTAGATAGTCCAAATTCTGCTTTTTTTTATTGCTTTCTGTCAAACTCCACATTACTCCTGCTCTCATTTACATGTTTGAAGATTTCAACACTGGAGTTCAGTGCATCCCAAGATATACCCAGCACAACTCTTTTTGGACTGTTTTCCCTTTATAGTCCATGCTGTATTATATTGATTTAAAACGTAGCAGTGTGGCAGCAGAATCCTCAAATATCTATTCAATAACATGCTAGTTAGTATAATTTTTAGTCATTGCACTGCGTGTAATGTACCTAAATAAATGAGCTGAGGTTGGCTGAGTACAACACAGGGATATATTCTCAAATTAAATGCTGCGTATTAAGTGTGAAAGGGCCTCTGTGGCTCTTATAAAATGGCATGGGTTTAATCACTGGAAACCCAAACCAACAGTAAACAGCTTGAACATCTTTAAGAATTCAGCTCTGCTCTTGCTAACTGAGACGGCTGTGTGAGATCAATATCTTCTAATTAATTTCTACGAATGTGGACAGACGTCTAGGCTTTCCACAAATAAGAGAAGATCTCTATTTACATTTATGACTATGTACTACTATGTCTGTGAAGGTTCGCAGTCATCCAGGTCATAGTTATCCGAAGAAGGTTAAAGTCAAGGGCAACTGGCCTTGGTTGAAGATACTAGAAGACGTTTCGTCTCTCATACAAGAGACTTCTTCAGTTCTGACTGACTGGTAGGGAAACTCAGCAATTTAACCTCTGAGGGGTTGTTAACCCTAACCCAGAATTGAAGAAGTCTCCTGGATGAGGGACGAAATGTCTTGTAGTATCTTCAACCAAGTCCAGTTGCCCTTGATTTTAACCTTCTTTGGATATCTACTACTATCAGAATATTTTAACAAAATGTGGTGGCATCACACCTGATCTCTGCATTGGTTTCTGGTTCATTTTAGTATTTGATTATAAATTCTTATCCATGGCTTAGTTTCATAGAATCTCTCTGATGAGCTTTGTCATACTTGAGCCTGTCAAACCTCTAAGGTTATCTGTTCCACAGCTTAGCCATGCAAAGTTGGTTAAAACTGCTTCCGGTTTTCATGGTTCAGTGTGTAGATAAACAAAGCATTCATAGTGTCTTTCTTGCATAAAAGCACTCTGTGCTTCCCCAGAGAAAAAGTTCTGAATTAAAAGAGGAAGTTAAATAATAAAATAATAAAACAATAACTTCCTGTTGAAACAGAACTTTCCTGTTTCTAGAAAGGCATACATATTTACCATGAAAACATATGTAGTAAAGTCTTTCTAACACTTTAGAAAGCACAGCAAAAAAAAGTTTTTTATCTGTACCCTTAAAATAAAGGAATCAGGATAGGATTTTACAGAATTTTATTTTGGCCTGATAATAATTTGATGCAACCACATAACTATAACGCAGAGTCCCTCTGATTTCATTACCTTTTTTGTGTCATGTTAAGTTTTGCTAGGACAACATGTAAGCATGTGTACTCACTGACAGTATTATTTGCTTTTTTTGTAAACTTCACCGTATTTCCTTTGTAATGCAACGTGCCATATTAACAGTCTTGCCTTGCATTTACTATTGTCAACAAATAACAACAAACTGTAGTTCCCTTCCTTTCTTCTTCCCTACTCTCACAATATGTTGTAGTGTTGGAAAAAGTTGTGACATAAAGTTGAAACACAACAGGGAATATTCCTCTCTCCATGGCAACCAAGGAAACTACAAATAACTTTTCTGACGATCATGTTACAGAAATAGTTAAATGTATTAAAAAGGCAATTAACTCATTTCCATCCTGACATATCCGAATATATCCAGACAATTTATTGTATCCACATCACGGCAGGCCTCATCTGATGTGATGGACTGTAAGACACAGGAATTAACATACGATCTGGATTTACAATGGACGATTCCACAACTCACAATTCATGACAAGTACGAACAATCAGTGCTAATGCAGGAAGTAGAGTGATCTTTATGTAGCAAAGTGGATTGTAAAGGTGTGGCGGTTTTGGGGGAGTGGATGGGGTTTGCATCTTGTCTCAGATCTGTAATTAACATACACCTTTTAATTTGTCGTAACTACCATCTTTCCCTTAACCATGTGCTTTAGAAGGCTAACCCTAACCATTCATTAACCATAGTTAATTTACCTAACCTTAACCATACCGTAGTTGTCATGTTCAGATATTGTAGAAAATGAGAATTTTAAAAACATTTGCATTGAGCTACCCATCCCTGCTTTTATGGACTAGATAAACTGTCTCCTCTCCAGGGGGGGTTTATTAGTATTATACTCCAAACTATTATCCAGGCAGCAGAAGAGACCGTCTAAGAGACTTTGATGTAAAAGATGAAGACATATCATGGGACAATGTGTGGGGAAAACTACAGCAGCATATTAGGGCCACTGTAGGTTTAAAAATTATTTAATTGATTGGATATTCTCTGAGATTAAAATCACAAATTTAAGAGATAAAACTCAGAAATTTGCAAAAAAAACCTCAAATTCTGAGATTAAAGTCACAAATTTAAGAGAAAAAACTCTTTCACCAACCAGTATTATGAGATATTTCTTTCTGTTTCTGGTTTTAGTCAGCATTCTTGTCACCTTGATTCTGCCCAAACTATGATCTGATCCCAAAATGCAAAGCTGGCAGACTTCATGATAAAATATGGGGCATCAGAGGTTAAGGTTAGCGTTGCAGGATGCTCTGGATGGAACACTACAGTGATGTCCATGTGACAAACGCACGTGGTTTCACATGGCAGCAGTAGCATGCCGGTTCAATTCACAATATCTGGCATCCTGTCACTTCTCCAGTCTGCAGTCCGCATGTGTGCGCAGGAGGATAAACTGCTGAAAGCATCTACAGCCAATAAGATTCTCAGCCGATTTGAGGCTCTAGCATAACCTCACCTCAAGCCCCTGCAGTACAGTAAAGATCAATCTTACTGCAGGCGCTAACATAGTACAACCAATGGCTTCATCATTTAAAGGCATTTTCAAATAGATAGAAATGGTTCTGCGGGTTGAGCACAGATTCTTTCCTGTCTGGCCTTCAGATCTGTTTCACAGGTGGCTAGTTGTTTTTTTCTTCTACTCATTCTGTGTGAAGTACTTTGATGGACATCTGCTGTTCAGTGTGATTTTAAAGTTGGGAAATCTCTAGTTAGAAAAACACGAATGATCCAGATGGACTGCAGTAATATCTTGTTTTTCTGGAAGTGTCTTCCTTGGATGCAATTTTATGAACTACAGCCACTGTTGGTATCAGAAATAAGGTTATATGGACCAGAGAGTTTTGTATCCGGTCTTGTTCCTCTCCTCTCTTAGAAACTTATTTTTCGGCAGATCCTTGATTTTGTTCTCAAACTGGGTCAAGGGCTGGAAACATCAGGAACAGAGTAGTTAAAGCATGCCCCCATAAAGCAGTAACCATCGAAACCTCCTGGGTAAGCAGAAATATGTTGTCCTCCTTCTTAAACGGTGGATCGTCTTAGGTCAAAACAATTCTTGACAAGGATACCACTGAATTAAAAATGGACCCAGTTTGGATCAATATAGCACAATGCTGGGTTAACTTTACCTTAGATAGTGACCCAGTGTTAGTTCCAAAAAACTAAATATGGTTATTTGGATTCAGTGTTAGACACAAGCTCACGTTTTACCTCAAAGCTGTCACACATGTATTGTTAGTAACTATGTGTCTATGACATTCAAAATGGCAATCCCACCCCCTCCCTTCAGGCCTCCCTCCAAAGGCAGGTAGACAGGCTAGCCAATCATTTAATTTGGACCAGCCTGTGCTTATTACAGTCCTGCAACAGCCACAGATACCAGATTCTTGTGTCAGAGCATTTGATTTATTGATTGCTATCGGGATGTAAAGAGAATTTCAACAACTATAAGCGTTTAAATGGTTAACTACCAGTTAAAGCTGGTTACTGGGTTAAGTTAAGCCTAAATTCCACTGCATGGTGCTGTTTGGCTTGACTCTGTACTTTTCTCAATTAATTTGCCCCCTCAATGTAGGCGGGATTATTAGCTGATCATCACAGTGACGCGTGAAACTGCTGTGACATCATCTTCAATGCAACACATCTTCATGTTACTCCACCCATCTTGCTGGATCCTTTCATGAGCTACCAAACAGAGGCACGTCTGCACTTCAATTGCTGCTATTTTTTGAAATATGGGTCAAGTGAATAAAACAAACTGATGGTAGCATGGTTATATAAAAAGGATGCCCAGTGTCGCTCAAGTGATGATTCTCTCTTTTCCCCCCATCAGTTTGGAATTACATGAATAAGGGATCCCTTTAGCCAGTTTGGAAACAGCGACCAAAAACTATTGTTTTAAAAACAGACTTAAAAAATGTGAAACCTTTCCTTAGAACTGGATTTTATTAAGTATAATATCATTTTATGGAATTTCTGTTTGCGGGACAGTTAGCTGCAACCATGTTGAGATTTCCTAAGAGAGGGTGTGCATATGAAAATGTGTCATGTAGATATATTCTTTCTCATTCACTTCTAAACTTGTTTCTTTAGTAACTCAGTTAGAATTTTTTATGGTTTGACCTTTGCAGTAAATACAATGAACACATACTTACACATTGTTAATCAATATGCTTAAATTGTGCAGAGAAATACATTTAAAATACTTGTATGGTTGTGTTTTTTTAACATTGGATACATAGGAAAGGCTAGTCATTGTCTCTGTTTACTAGATTATACTACATGCTATAAAAATGAACAGGGATTTTTTTACACGTGAGAGTGTTCAGTGGATAAAAGAGGAAGTAAAGACAGAGAGAGAAACGAGGGTGGGGAGGGTGTAACTATCAGTATTTGGGTTTGTTCACCAGGAGTGTCCTCTCCTCCATGTTTCCATTCATAGAAACATGTTCCTCTCTCTCCTCTCCTCACTCGCTCCACCACTGGCTGCCCTGTGGGGGTGGATGCTGAGCTGAGGAGCTCCGATTGGCTGCAGGTCACACAGGAATACACACGGCGCACCAATGAAAGCTCCCTTTGGTTTGTGCATCACTGTGAGGTCATGTGGAACGGAGGAGGATTAAAAGGGGAGCTTAATCTCAGTTCACACTATCACACTGCAACAACACGACTGACTAAATATAAAAAAACAGCACTGGTTGGACTGGTTCAACTGGTCAACATCATACATTCATAGTAATTTTTCAGTCTTTATATTTAAATGCTGCTGTGCTCTATTTTACAACGGGTTTCTTTTCCGTCTATTTCTTAATTTTGATTAAATGTAAGCCATGTTTCATTGTGAATATTTGTGGAGACACATGCACACCCACATACACAGCTCAAATGATCCAGTACAACAAAACCCCCAAATCTCAGAATATCACCTCTTCTCTGATAGTCTCAACAAAAACTGAGCAATAATCACCAAAAAGGCCACTGCTTTGGATTGGATTGTCGTGTACAGGTGTTGCCGTTATTGTGTCCGCCCCCTGTATGCTGCACATGACTGGTAACCTCAACACTTTGTAAAGGAGGAACTGCTTTATATACTGTCTGTCTGTCTGTATGTATGTATGAGCAACGTCTTATGCCACCTGCAGCCATTAAATGTTAACACTGCAGTTTTAGCTACAGTTTATGTGTGTAGTGTTCAATAATTTACATTTTAAACCTGCAAAAAGTAAAGGTTTTGTCAAGTGGAGCATATTTTTTTTGCTGAATGCTGAAAAGAGTTTACACTGCTCATAGTGTCACATTGTGTCCTCTGTCCTCCAGGTTACAGTGGAGAGGGGACCACGAGCGTGATGATTTGTCCCAAGAAATAAACTAGAGGTGCTGGAGGTATAGGCCATGAAAGCTTTCTTTCTTTCTTTTAAAAACAAAAATTGATGAATCTCACATAGTACGTACTTTTTGTTATTGCTGTATTGGAATCTTTTTGATTGTTTTTACCTCACTTTTGTTTATTTATTTTGACAATTTCGCTTATTTTATTTTCTTATTCATTGATTGCGAATAAAGACAATGACTTTACTATAAACACTTAACGTCATATGTGTAGCTAGTATTTGATTTTATTATTTCACCTTCAGACCTTCAGGGAGTCAGTTTAGACAGAGAGAAGGCGCAGAGAATCAGACAAATCAAATGTGAATTAGAGAACAGATAGAAGCTTGTAACTAGGGCTGCAACTAACCTTTATTGTCATTATCAATCAATCTGATAATTGTCTTCTTTAATCGTTAATTAGAAATGTCCCACATTCCCAGAGTCCAAGGTGATGTCTTCAAATGTCCTGTTTTGTCAACAACAGCCCAAAACCAAAAAAAGAGATATTCAGTTTACAATGATATAAAAGAGAGATAGAAGAAAATGTAATACAAAATAGTTGGTTACTTGCTTAACAAAAATTACTTTAGACGACTACTTGTAAGATTTTCCCTCTATTTCTCACAACATAACCCCCATGCCTGCACAGTTACAATTTTTCCCTGGTTACAGCCTTGACTGTTGATAACATGTGGGCATTGATTACAGCGGTATGCTTGAGTCAGAGGTGATCGCTGCCTTCTCTCATGGTCTTTACCACAGTTTGGTGTTGCTTTTGTTCTGTCGTGCGGTCTCTGCTGCAGCTGTGTTTAGCTACAGTCGTGGAGGGAGCTTTGACAGGCTCCTTGCCGTGATAAAACTGGAGAGCTCTGAGTGTATGTGTTAGCAGATGACTCATGCATGCAGCCATGTTTCTTTGTGTGTGTGTGTGTGTGTGTGTGTTTTTTACCATCGTTTTCTACAGAATTAGCCCCGGAGTGGAGCAACAAGGTTGTTTCCATAGCAACACAGAAGCAAGTGAATGACAGTCGATGGTGTCAGTCGTCTTTGCTGCCAAACCCACAGAACAAGCTCCCTCCTAATTTATTCTAAATATTGAACCTTTTCTGCGCCAAGTGGAGGTGAGAGTGTAGATCCACTGGCTCTATTGATATGTTCTGTTTTGGGCACTGGTCCCTTCTACCAGGCTTTCCTCTTATTGAACCAGGAAGAGCCTTTTTTCTAGGAACAGAGAGGAAATCCTCTGTCTATCTAAATCAAATTTTCCAAAATGTGGTCAAAAGAAAAATTGGAATTAGAGATTTTCTAATAACTACTGTTATGTGAACACAGTGTTCTCAAGAGGGCATAACAGGATTACACAAGAGCGCCAGTAACCCCTAAATCACAGCATTTATTTGACTGCTGCTTCTCCCTTAAGATGGCTTTCAAATGACTTTGATGAATTAATTTGTCTCCCCAGTTCACACGCACCATGTGGCGCTTTAGTCTGTCTCCGGGCTTTCTAATAGTGAGTGGCAGGAATCCACTGATGCTGGAAATAATAAAAAAAATAAAGAGTCTTTATTGCATATTTTTCAAGTAAAAGGGATAAAACCCTTTGTTCTTAATCCATGTTCAGGCTTTTTCATGCTTTAAAATATCCACATTGTTCTTCTGATATATCTGCATTTTGCTTTTCCATCCGGACATCTATATCTAAATGTTGAGCACTTTCATTTTACAGTAATGTTTTGTTACCGTTTGAATGATATGGCTGGCGTTATTCTGTATTTTTATTATTGTGAACAAATCCCAGGACAGAAAAATTTAATTTTTTATGCTACATAATTTCCTGTAAATGCTGCATTTGCTGGGGACTATTTTCAGATTATGGTACATTTGGTGCTCTAGTAAGAATTTACAGAGAAGAAGCCAGATCTATAAATGATTTTTTGTTTAGGTTAGGGAAAGAGCAAGGTCATTGTTAAAAGAAACCAGCACTGACGGTTTTGTTGGCCCAATGCACCCATATCTCTTTCCTCTGTGGACTTTGCTGCTCTATAATTACCCGGTTTCCTCCTTTGCTTCTAATGGAACAGAGTGATAATTTCTGCTGTCACTACAGGGATTTGTCACTTGAACATAAACAAGTAATTTCTGTGCTGTCGTTTTTTCAGGACAGACTTGCATAAAGTGCAGTGGAGCAGATGGACGGATTGATATGGAGGTTGATTAAGCGAGTGTCTACATCCGTTTATGGTGAACTGTGGGAGTGGAAATCAGGCTTGCAACGGTTTTATAAATCTAGTGAGAGGCACCATGGACATTTCTGGGTTTGCGCGTACGCAGAGTTTTATGCATCCGGCAGCAGCAGGACGGTGTATGTGGGATCGACTCAGAATAATGTACAGTGTGTGTGTTCATGGTAATGAAGGATAATGTCACCCGGTGCAACAAAGTGGCTCATTGATGTGTTTTCGAACAACAATGGAGCGTCATGGCACAGAGGAATCAGTCTTTGGCTACACAGACAGTACTTGTTAGTGGCATCAATTCATTGTTGGTTTTGTTCTTTGTTGTCGAGAATGACAAAAATACAGATTATCAAGAGACTTATTCTATAATAACAACACATCCCCAGATGGGGTTTTTTTGAGTATCTACTGTAGACTCAGTAGAGACGTAGCTGTTGATGCTAAAAAAAATTACTTTTTTATATAAACACTGTACTTGAGTAACTGTACAGATGTGTTGACCAAGACAAGCCCATCTACAGTAAACAGTACAATCTGCACAGCTCGGCTGAAGACAACAGCAGATGTCAACAAAAATTGTGTGGTGTTTCTCCCTCTCAGCAGTTCTACCTTATAACCAAAGTACACCTCTGGAGCGCTGCTGATGTAACACAGTGCACTTCAAACAGCGTGGAAATGATGGAGCTACTGTGACTGGAGACGTCACAGAGTGCTGCTGTATGCATTTGCAGAGCCATGTTCTACTTACGATGAAGTGCACAATGTTGGCTGCAGAGAAGCGTGTCTAATCTGTCATAAAATTAGAAAACAAACCCTCCACAGCCACTAAACTCCTGTAAAAACCTACAATACATCTGAGACCATTGTGTAGGCAGTGGGTCTACAACTTCAACAACACATGACAGTAACTGCAGACTTAAAGGTGACGCACTGCAAGGAAACCGAGGCGTAAAGCGTTGCATGTGTGATGTGTTTGAAATGGTTGTGGTCTGCTGTAGCTCAGTTTCCAGCTAAGCCTCCAGACTCCACGGATAGACTGGGCAACTTGCATGTAATTCCTTCTGAGGGTTTTGAGCAGGCCTAGTGCTGCTCTGCACAAAGCCTTAAGGCAGTATTATGTAATCCACCAGCTGGATCATTGGTGGATTGGTGAGAGCCTATAGCAGAGCCACGTCATGTCCTGACTTGAACTATCTCTGGAAGCTCTTTTAATTGAACCAATTTCAAATAAACAACATTGTTGTCTTGTGAGCAATGAAACGTTAGATTTGCCACACATTGAGCAGGATAAGTGCTATAATATGTATAAGTATAGTCAAATTAGCTGTTTGTCTGCGAATACTCAACTCTAAAAATCTACTTCTTCTCATCCAATGTGCATTAAATTTTTCTACATTTTGTCCCTTTTTAAAAGAATAGTTTGACATTTATTTGGGTTTTTTTTCCTTGCAGAGAGTTACAGTAAATGAGAAGATTGATACCACGTTAAATCTCCGCCTTAAGTAGGCATCTAGACCCTGGGGGTCAAAAACAGTGCTATAGTAACTGCATTCACCCAAACCTGTCCCAGACTTTACAACTGAGTAGATTGTGTTTATGGCAACATTGTATTCTTAACTATTTTCTCGCCATCACGTAACCAAAAAGCTTGGTGATTGGATGTTTCTTGCCAAAATGCACTTCAGGAATCGTGGTTAACTTCTGTCCAGTAACTTTTTTAACGCATAACATTGTCTATGGGAAAAATTACTGGGATTTGTACTTTGTAGTAAACATTACTAAACAGGCGTAATTTGTGTTTTTGTTGGGTACTAATTTCAGCTGCATATTGCGTCCGCTACAGTAACTCCAAAGAGAAAAAAATTATTTCATCACAAGAAAAACATGTTAGAAGGATCAATTCATTGTTTGTTTTGATCTTTTCTTGGTATTTTTAAAAATAAAAAGAAACATAATATCGGCAGCCCTTAAATATTTATTTGTTCAAGCACTGAATACATCTACTATGCTGCCCTCAGTCTGTTCATCCACTTTGCGGCAACCATGATGGGAAAAACAACTGGGATTCAAAACATTTTCTCTGTAATTGACTCATTTATCATTTATCGTACCTTGACATTCTATGACATAGCCCAGCACACAAGATTTCCTTCAAGGATGTCAGAAGGGAAATATTTGGTGCAAAAAGAAACTTCAAGACTCAACGTGCTGACTTGATCCTTTCCTCACCATCTGTTAAGTATTAAATTGCTTAGAGCTTAGAGGATGAAATGCTGGTGATTGTGAACCGCTCCCTGCATACTGGCATGGCACCCATGGCTCAGAAAACAGCTGTGAAACGTCTCCTAAGTAAATGTAAACCCGACCCCATGACACTTGACAAACTTGGACTTAAAATCCTTCGTTTGTAATTAAAATAATAGAAAAAGTTGAACGGCTCATTTCTTATGTTATATTTACTGTATTTTATAGGAATTTAATAGATTTTTCAATCTGGCTTTCAAGCTCAGCATATCACCAAACAAACTTCAGAGAAATCCTAGTTGACACTTTATTTTAATTTAGTCCCATTTTAATTATTTGATAATAGATTATTGTTTTAGTCTGCTTTTCATATATGAAGTATTTATTTCATTTTCAGTTTTTGTGTTAAAAGCTTTCTGCTTAGAAGACTTGATGACAGCCAAGAGAATTATGATGTGACCTTTAGTCTAACACTTTGGTTAATTACATTGTACTTTGTGACATTTTCTTTGGTGAAATATCCAGTTGAACACAAATAATATAAAACTCTGAGACACAAACTGCTATTAAATGTACACTAACACACCCCAGAGGATGAACCATTTCCATTTTGGTAACTTTATTCTTGTGCCACCCTCAAGTCAAAATGTCATCTTAAGACTGTCCACATGTAATGGAAATCAGATGAGCACATTCGTATAACAGGCAGTGCTGAAAGTATTAACTATTGATTAGTCAACTGACAGAAAATGAGTCGTCAACAATTATGTAATTTATCAAGCAGTCTTCTAATCTTTCATGTCGTTAATTTATCACCTCAAATGCTTTTAAAAGAAAAATATCAAGGTTGGTGTTGGCACAACTGAGCCCAAGATACACTGGCACTTTTAACTACACAGCCATTATTTTGATAAAAGGTGGGCTGATATGGTTAACACTGCAATTTAGGTTTACTGTCATTTATGAACTCATTATTGTTCCTTATACAGCCGTATTATATTATATTATAATAAGTATAGTATACAATAACACCTAAAAATATGTCTAATTCCAGTTAGATAATCATAGTCTTTAACATGATGAAGTCCAACAGTATAATCACACTGTTTGACCTTGTTGTGTTATCCTTTTTCTCCAGGTGCTCATTTAGATTCAGATAAATTAATTATACTATGTATGGCTTTTTTAGGGTCATGTCACCCACAGGCTCCACGTGCCCCTCTCTCCCCTATTCAGCAGCTTTCAAATACATGTTTCAAGGTCAGAAAGGGACAGGAATTCTGGACTATAATGTGAGCTGAACTGCTTTGCATTCAGTTCATCTGCCACAAACATATGACTCATCATTTAAATTATGGGCACCTTGTGCGAGCAAGGAAGAACGGCACTTTGGAGCAGCAGCAGACTGGAAAAGCTTCTGTAAAAGTGTCTATCCATAATGCTGTAGGAGGGAAAGGAGGACACTGCACACTTGTGAAGGTCATTGCACTTCCAAAAATGGGGCCTCTCCAGAGCTGAATTAATTAAGGTGCCTCTTTTAGAGACATCAGTGTGAGCTACTGCTGGAAAGACTAGTTATTCTCCATTCTTTACAATCCAGTTTTACAGAGTTACAAACCACGAACCAACCACAGATAGTCATCCTGTAAAACTAGACTGAATGAAAAAGTCTATGCTGCTGCTGCTGTCTGGTACTGTCAACCTGAAACTTCATTGTTCTACTCAACACTTTCTAAGAAAAGCAATAAATATAACTGCAAAACTTTGTGCAACATTATTTCTATTGTGCTATAAATCATACAATACATTATATTGTGAAATACACACTTCTATTCTTCTTTTTTTTTTAAATGTTACCAAAATATATCCAGATTCTTTCCATTCAGCTGTATAAATAAAATTATTTAGATTTTTAATAATGCCAAAAGCAGAGACCATATTTATTTAACATTATTCCGCTTTAAAATCACACAGGTTTCAATTTCTGTTGATAATAATAATTTGGACTATTCAGAAAGGGTGATGAAAGAAATGTTTTTGAGATTAAGATTGAGTTACAGAAGTTACGAACAGAGGCTAGACATTAAGTGATGTCTCTGTACTCCGAAAAAAATCTGAAGTTTCTAAACCGGAGCTAAAACAACCCTGATGGCATCATGAGGCTTTATTTTCTTCTAACAGAAGCAGCATAGCGGCTTGTAGCACATAACAAGAGGGCTCTAGTTTTAAGCCACTGTCCTGTCTCTGTGGACTTTGCATGTTCTCTCTATATTTGCATGGCTTCCCTTTTGGGTTCTCTGCTTTCCTCCCACAGCTGTGGTGAACAGGAGACTGTAAAATGCTCATGACTGCAAGTGTGTCTCAGTCCTCTTCCCAGTGTATGCTGGGACATTTATAGGAGGGTATGGCAAATGATGTAACACCTTACCGTACATCCATACAGTCCAGTTCTTTCAGAGCTGAATGACCAGTGTAACTGATTTGAGCAAACTTGACAGCCCAGAAATGTTTACTATTATATTATTGTGGTAATTAACAAGACCCGCCTACTACATTCTACAGACATACTACTCTGTTAATGTCTTTGTATTTACTCCTAGTTCTGTGTTTGCATTATTTTGGCTTTGTCTGCTCTGTGTCTGTTCAATCCTAGTTCAGTCTGTTTTCCCTGTTGGTTGTAGTTTATTTGTATTATTTGTGATATGTCTGCTTGTGTTCTGGATTAGTTTGTTATTCTGATCTGTTCCGTCTTATTTTGATCTGTGTTTAGTAACCTGTGTTCTGTCCGTTCCCACAGTAATCCCTCTGCCTTCCTGTCTGCCTGTTTCTCCTGTTGGTCTCTTCTCTTCTTTTCTGAATCACTACGACATACAGGTACAGCTGGCAGCTTCGAGTACAGGCCAAGACTCTCCAGTCCTGCTAGCTGCTCTGTGAGGTTGTGCTTAAGAACAGCGATGCTTCCATCCAGCAATCCATCCATTTGTTATATATAAGTCTGGCCTAAAGTGTTGGACAGACCAACATTTCCATCCTCACAGTCGCTAGCTGCTACCTTGGCTAAAAAACATCACTTCATTTTTGGCCATTGATGAACTCATGGAAGTGAAGATGATAGACACTAACGACTCTATATCTAAATCATCCCTTCTGAGCAAAAAGAGATAGAAAATGGCAAACAAATAGGCCGACAGACTGAAAAATAAAGAGTATTCTACCGATTTAACGTTGCACACCTATAACATTGACAGACTCAAGACCAGATCAGAATCGATGCAAAAGAACTAGAGATATCCTCTCTTTTTTTCCCCAACACATTCTTCCTCCTTGTCAAAACGCAGTGCCTGCCTACATTACCCACACTGCAACTCAACTGCCGACAGTTCAGTCAAAGATTGAGATCACTTGATGAGGGAATAGTTGAATATAAGCTATTAGCTACATTAGTTATTGATTAATTACTATGAACTGTTGTAAAAGCTAATGTGGTACAAATAGAGACAGTTGCATATATTGTCCTTCATTACAGTTACAGTTACTCATTAACACATTTAATTTTCTTTATGGATGAAACTAGTTCTATACTGATTGCTTCATAGCACAAAACAAATTCATTATACTGATATTACAGAGAGCAAGGTCACATTATTACATATTGTTTACCGTAACTGCTTCATGGCTGCACTAGTTGGAGGATGCTGTGTAAATCAAATACTGCAGGCTCAACAATTGCCAGTGGTGGTGGAGAGCAGTAACTGAGGCTGCCCTCTGTGGTAATCCCAGCGAGACACTCTGATTAAGGGATTACTGCTGCAACTAATTTCAAAGGCTTGGATAGCCCAAGCCAGAGCTAGGAGGCAAAACAGGAGATGACGTTTTATGGATGACTAGACTGAGAAAAAACTGGAGAAGGATGGATGGATTTAAAACAACCGAAACATGTTGAAGATATGCACAGGCCACTCTCACAGTGCTTCCAGCAATGACTTTCTTTTGTAGGCCTTACTAGGCCAGCGTTTTTTTCTAAGACAAGATGCCTCAAAGTCACAGAAAAACCCCTTTACGGGAGGCTGACACAGCCTCAAACAGCTTCAACTTTCAGAGGTGTTCTAGAAAGCCATTCACTTACTTCCCAGAAGCCTCGGAGGACGTCTGTCTCCAGGGGGACCAAATCTCCTGGCTTCATATTGCTCTGATTAAACAGTGAAAAGCCGGTGGACAGACACACGGTAGCGTAAAAAAACTAGGACTTTCAAACATCCCATCCAAACACACTTTCTGTGCTGGAGCGTATGTTTACTTTCATTTAAAACCCTGCCTTCTCACAGCAAAGCTGTTTCATGGGGAAAGGCGGCTATCACAAGAGTGGCAGCTGCGTCTTTGTTGCGTCTTTGATGTTGTTTTTATATACACTGAATGTGATGTGAGCTGTATCCATTGTCTCTGAAACTAGTTCAGCGCCAAAAGGAGGTCACTTCATTCTGAGACAGTACATGTGGGACTTCACTGGATGGTCTGATTTGTCTGCTGTAAAGTGACAAAATCGTCTGTTTGCTCACTGCGGATGAAATCCATTTTGGGCTCTGGACTGCAGCTTTATTCTGGATCATTGCTGTGGTAATACACAGTACATTCCTCTATGGCATTGCAGTACCTCTCTATTGAAGCTGGGCCTGGTCTAGCCGTGACCCTTGATGTTCTAATTAAAGCAGAAAGGAGAACATATTGTCAGATATGCTCAAGAGTCTGCTCCATGAATATAGCTTCATTCTGCTGGGTGAAGGCTAGTGGACCTCTTTTATTAAATGAAAAGCTCGGTGCGCCTATTAACCACAATGTCGGAGACCTTTGTTAGACGTCATTCCCTCAGTCGTGTCCACTCGCTAGTAAAGACATAAAATGTCCCAGAAAGATACTTTTAATTACTTTCACACCCTCAGATTCCCGGCCATCTCTGTGCAGGCGAAAAGAATGAGAATCCCACGCCGCTTCCAAACCTGCAAACATTGCCAATTGTTGACACCTTCTGATTTGAGCAAGAATTGTTAAAGCTCAGCAATCAACCAGGACCATCATCCACGCACAATCAATCTAATGTAGCGCTTTTCTAGCACTTAAATGGTAACTACGTATTATTTAAAAATGCAACACAGGAGCAACGACTGTAGGAGGTGCGGAGCAACGTAGAGCTGTTAGCTGTCTGTCGGTCTCTCCGCTCCTCTGCTGAGTCTGATGGGACTCTTGACGGTCACTAGAAGCACATTTATGTCTCGTTGAGTGAGTAACTGTGTGGGTACCTGTGTTCTGCTCTGCTCTCCAAGCAGCTCTACTACGAGAGGCTCTCCAGGGTGTGTGTTTGTGGAGGAGTGTCAGTACATAGCCGTACGGTGCTGTTTGTCAGCCCTAAATATCCCTTGAAACTCTGGATACAGCAGTTATTGGTGTTGTGTTCACTGACACTGCAGAGGAATCTCTTTCATGTATGATGAAAGCCTATCCGCTGCCTATCTGGCTCAGCAAAGTTTCTATTAATTCGTTTTTACATTATTTCACATTGGTTCTTAGTACATTTTTATTGTATTGGTGCTCCTTCTTCAGTGATAGGGCCATCACAGTGCTGATTATGGTTTTCTGTAATATTTTTGCACTATCTATATCTACATTTTCAGTTTCTCTTGGGATAAATAAACTTCTATCATCTTCAGGTAATTCAGGCTCGTTCTCTCTTTCTTAAAAATGTATTTATGCATTTGGTAGGTAGGTTTTCTTATGGGTCTGTTTCAGTAGAGCAGATGTTTATGTCATAGTGACCCTCGCAGACCCTGGATGTGTAATGTGTAATTTGGGCTTCATTCAGAATTTGAGGTTGTTCCTCTTCCTAAAAGTCACCCTCCCTACACTTTGAACGGTCCTCAAATAAGATGATTTGTAATAACTGTGGTCTTTATTAAAGTGTTCTCCCACATAGGACCATTTGTTATCACAACAGAATCATAAATAATGACAAAGTGATGCACAAGTGGGACATCAAACACGATTAATATTCCAGGGGGAAGTGAGTGATAAAACATGTTCCTCTGTAACTAAGGCATGTAAGCCAGCTCCAAATTACAAGAGACTGCTCATAAGAGAGTCCCCAGCCTGCTATTCTACTCATAAAACCAAATGTGGGACGGGATGTGTATTCTTTCATTACACTCCAAATTCAAGCAAACTCAGAGTTGCCTCTTAAAAAAAAAAAGCTTCCTGCCTCGACATAACCTTCATTATTTGAGACCAAAAATAACAACTACAAAAAGTGTGCTAAAAACTAAGTATTTGGGGCACAAGTACATGGCGAGGATTTAAAACCATACAAAACACACACAATATCAAAGCCACACTATCTCCCACAGAAAATTACATATCTTATCCTTTTTTAATTCATTTTTATTCATTATTATTTAATCAGCTTCCTCTTTGTACAGAACGTTTTCGTTTGTCACCAGATTTAATGCTATTTTATGGTTCAAAATATATTGCTCCTTAATTAAACTGTCTTTATTCTGTACAGATTGCTCTCTGGTACTACAGATGAAATGGTCACAGATTTTTAGATGCAGCCGCTACGTGTGAAAACAGCCCCTGGAGTGTAGGAGTGATAAGAGTGTGTGGGCAGGTGGACATTAATGCTGCTACACGCTCCTGTATTGGCAGTGTTTCCTCTCTCCTGTGCAGCATCCTACTTCTGCAGAATGGCCTGAGGGAAGTCCTCATTAATAAAGCCCTTGAGGGGTTTGCTTGTTCCAAACAAAGCAAGCACGACCTTAAACTAGAGGACTAATAATGGTTCAACAGTCCCTGAATGTTAAAATAAAAGAAATAAAATAAAACGCAGTGTAACAGGGTGGAGGCAGGGTGTACTACACAGATAGATGGTTGCTTAAAGTCCAACTAAAAATCTGATGTTTTGTGTCAAGGTGATTTTAAAATTCATTAAATTAATTACTATCAAATTATTTTTATCAAAACTAAAAAAAAAAGTTAAAAATGGAGATACATCAGAAATGCTCCTTTTAGTCTTCCTAGAGTGATTCCTTGACAGCTAAGCTAGCAGGAGCATGAGACACAGTGTAAACTTACTTTTGATGTTTTTTCTTTACAAATTAATTGATTATCAAATTACTTCCAAATAAATTTTCTTTTGGTTAACTAAATAATTAAACAACAACATTTTTCAACTCTAAAGTCATCATAAAATTAATGTAAAGGTAGGATTAATTACATTTCGGTTCAATTGCGGCTATGCTGTCTTTTTCATTTTATATAGTTTCATGTGTTTTTTCATGGGTAAAACATCCATAAGCCATTTTTATTATTATTGGTATCAAAAATATCTATTGTTACTGATAAGAAAATGGGGGACAAGAACAAAACTACCTGTAATGTGTGCTTATCCACAGCAGCTCTAACAACATGGTCACTGGCGATGTCGCAGTTACTGTCTATGGTTTATCCTTTAACAAATCTGTCACCCGCCACTCCTCTAACACCACCTACTCTTCTAATTGTGTTTGAGTGTGTGCACATGCTTGAGTGTGACATGTGTGCCGGAAGAAGCTGGAGGAAGCCGGATCTACCCCCTAGTTCTTTACAGCAGCGGGAGACGTTTCTGTTTAATGAGGTCTAGAAAGGCTCTCCCCTCAATTACTATCCATCAGCTCTCAGTGTGTCGAGGGTCATTTAACTCCCCCTCTTCAAGTCATCATCACTTCATCAGCAGTCAGTGCAAACAGTGAGTGACGTCAGACTACCGTGAAGTTTCTTTATTCTGGATGAACAAAATTGTGCATCAAATTTATAGTATATTTAATTTAAACTTTGCAGAACAAAGAATGGGATTAGTCTAGGGCTGATACTGAAAAACCTCTTCACCACCAGGACACCGGCTTTTAAAAGGTGCCCGTAAAAAAAAACAAAAGTTATGTTTACATTTACTGTTAAGGCCAATTTATACTTCTGCGTCTATGCCCACATGCTGCCGTGAGCTTTGATATTTGAGCATTGGTGTCAGCTCTGCAATTACACTTACATAACACTAGTTGGCGGTGGGGTTTCTATGTTCCACTGTGTTGAGTAGGCTACTACAAACAATGGCAACTGAAACTGACCAGGTCATGTTGTCGTTGGAGCCGATCGATGTTGAAAAGCAGTTACTTTTAGTGAAATTACTAAAACACAGAAACGAGAGAACTTGGTTGAGGCAGAACAAGAACAAGCCGGAAATGCGTAGGAGGAATGCAATGCTACCAAGCCGACCAATCACGGTTCTTGAGTCCAGCGCCGCTGCAACGGGTAGTTATATTTTTGGGGAGGTGCGTGTGAGGCTACGGCGTAGATTTGACGCAAAAGTATAAATTGGCCTTTATTCACCAAAACATTTTTTTATCCTTGAGGTCTAAAAAACATGCTGAATGCTTTTCCTTCTTCATAAAAACACATGCAGAAGCTGATTTTTATATTTCAAATTGTGCATTGTTTACATCCTTGATTGGTAGCTAACAGGCTTCTCTGTCACTGTCTTTGTTGGTACATTACCGCCACAAACTATCGCCAGTGGCGGGATGTGAATCGAGCTGCCTGCATCCTCATGTGTGATACAAACAAAACTTATTAAAAACACTGCTCCATAGTGCTAGTAGCAGTCAAACGTTTATTGGTGTACCTTACACCATTCGTGACATTGACTCACAGTTGCAGCAATCCATCTGGACTTGTAATAGTAATGCAAAAGTTCTGCTGGCTTTGCAATCACAACACTCATATAAATGTGAAGTTTTTTTTTTTTTAAGTCTTGTGGCATGAAGAAATTCAGCCTCAAACAATAAAAACCCACAAGGTCCACTTCTAATTGTATCCTGGGCCTCTTAGGGGGAAACTGAAGACATTTACACTGACAGTGGAAGTTGGGTTAATCGACAGTTCAACAGTTGAACAGATGTCTGTGTGAATGTGGAGCTTAGTTCTCAAAGCACTATTCTGAAACTAGTTGACACAGGCTTTGGGAAAAAAAATAACGTACTGCTTCTGTCTGAGGTCCACAGTGTGGTTGTGAGAGTGCTGTGTGGAGAAGCTAATTAAACCCAGCAGGAACTATTTACTCATGATTTAAATGATCACAATTCCTTTGCTTTGTAATTAGAAGAATTGCATAATTCAATAAAATACCTCAAATGTTTTCGCCAGGAAACGTAGCAGCACCAAGCTAGCAGGAGATATGCGGGGTGGCATCTCAACATCGACGTTGTGTTGGCAGATCGATCGGCCTTTAGTGTCCTCTGTTGGTCGGCAAGCCACTCATAGTGCGATTAAATCATAAGATTTCTTTCCATTTTCCCCAAAGTCTCAGTTTGTTGTTGGAGCAGCTTATAACAGCAAAGCTCAGAAAAAACTTCTAGAGTTAACTGTTAAAAGTTTTGTAGATGATAACCTTTATTTTATTTTAGAACCGTTTCTACAGGAACTACTGGACAGATTTCTTCTTCTGACATATACGCGGGTTTACAAATGAGAAGTCACCGCAGTGATGGCAGCTTGTCTACATCTGCCTACAACCCGGATTCCTCGATATGTCTGCTTGTTTTATTCACACAGCAGCATAATGTAAGTCCTACTTGGAAGTAAACCCTACACGTGTGCGCGCACGCACACACGCACACACACACACACAAATCTCCCACTGTGTTCAGGGGGAGTAGATTGCATCCTCTTCTGTTCAGATGTGAGTCCCAGCTGCCTGGAGGGAAATGGATTAAACTTAACTGGCATCATTTTATCACACACACACATGCGCAAGCTCTGTCCACAACCCCAAACTCGTTTGCACACCAAGTGCTTTACCCACCCCCTATTAACACACACACTCACACAGAGGGGATCTCTCTTCTTGCAGAAGTCTATTATTAGCTGTTCAACCCAGAGACAAACTAATGACACGTTGGGATGAATCACCAGAGCTGCTGCCTCCAACCATCATTACACTCACAGCGCAGCTACAGTAGACAGCCATGTAGGATGCTGGCCACCACACAAACACATACGCATACCTTCAGTCTGCTTCAAGAACTGCAGCAAATGTTTTCATGCATGAACCTCTGAGGCCCACGTGTCTGCAGGTTTCCACTCCGACATACACAAATTCTGAACCCAGAGAGACTCTGCAGTTTCCCTCAGCGCTTCAGTGCTTTTTAACATCTTTCAGCTCATTGTTTTGGTTTTATTTACTTCGCTGTTTTGGTTCTGTCTCACCGCTCTTATCAACCCCGTTTGTAGCAGGGATCCGATATCCGATCCTGACCTCGTTTAGGGGATCAGGTATCGGCCAGGTGTAACCGTTCAAAACTTAATACAGATTCATTGTCAATGTCATACAAAATTCAGCGTTTCTGAATCAGTTTTTACCGCCACAGCAATGCCGGGCCTCGTGTTACCTTACATTAAATGTATCCCACTGAGCTCCAGGCAGTGAGGTAAACAGACTTTACATTTGGGAAAAGACAGCGTGTTTTTACTGCATCAGTACTCTTTAATCGGGAGATAACGCGGATTCGAGTAACTGGAATTGGTATTCTGAGAGTAAAAGTAATGTCCAGCCGTAGTAGCAGATGTTTTTCAGTGAGAAAGCTTGAGTAAAACAACTGTAACTGCTCGGCACCAAATGACAGAGTTAGCGACTTGCTGGTGAACATAGAGGAGCATTTAGCAGCTAAAGAGACAGATATTTCCCTCAGAAGTTGGTGGAGACCAAAACAGAGCTAAAAGGAAAGTCAATATCCATCATGAAGACAGAAACACAACTCCAATAAATTATTATTTTGTTCTTTGACTGCTGAATGAGCAAACAAGCAAATGTAATGTAATATCACCAATATGTTTGTGTTTTTTCAGTCAGCCTTTTCTGCTTCCCTGAAGTATCCGTTAGTACTGCATTTTGTTCCACATGTAAATTTTGACAGATAACATTTGAGATCTAGGTGGTGCCTTGGTGTCCTGTGTTTTAAAGTAGCGACATAGATTTCTATAGCATCGTTTGAAGCCACAGCAGGCAGCTGCTTTCAGCTCAAAAGCCTTTATAAACCTTGTGAATGATTGCTTCCTGCTGGGGACCTTCGTTGCTTTTGTCACTACCCATCATCTCTACTGTGTCTCTCTAAAAGGCCCAAAACCTTTGTTAAATAATAAAGGGTTTGTGGGGAAACATGGTTATTTATTCATTTCTCAAAATAAGGTATCAAAAAGGTATCAGGACGAACATGTGAGTATCACATCTGCATCAATGCATTTCTAACAATACCCAGCCCGGTGTTTGTTTGACAGTCACTGATTTGCAACACTGCCCACTGTTATGGCTCTGTGTGTTCCCCTGTGCTGTGTGTCCCTTTTTCTCTTCTGTCCTCTAGTTCTGCCCCAGATGTGCTCCATCTGACTGCTGAATGAGGTCCACCTGGCCTTGGAAAGAGGTCTTTAAAAGCTCCTGTGCCAGCATCACAGGCGAGAAGCTTTTTGAAGTGGGACTGCTGGTTTTGCGGCCTGGGATTTTGTATTTTGCCTATAGTCTTTTGGGGTTCTTTATTTGTTGTCTTGGTTGACTGTATGTCTTTTTTATTCATAAATCCCACGGCTTTGGTTGTTTTAAAGGTGTATTTTGTGGTTTGGTTGGGTCAGTGTTGGGTGCTGTTCGCCCTAAAGAGCTGCCTAAGAGTGGGGCGTAACACCCACACTTAGTAAGATGACCTTGGATAATCGGACCACAGTATGGCAAAATGTGATGGCTGATAAATTTAAATCATCTCACAGTATTTACTGCCTTCCTTCAAACTTGACTGAGCATAAGTAAGCAGCAAAATCACACAGTGAAATTCAAAGTACTTGGTGTACTGCTTGCACAGGCTCTGTTGTTGTCTAAAAGCAGTTATCAAACTGCCAGTCTGACTGAAACACAGCTAGTCTGCTGGCTGCTGTATTCAGACAGACTACAAAACACCATTATTACTATGTCCAAGGACACCTGGGCTGTTACCATGACATCTGATGTACAGCATATGATGTAAATAGGTGTCAAAACAAACACACCGATCAGACGTTGACATTTTCGCTGGAGACTGTGACAGCTTCAGCTGGCAGCAGGCAATGTTAATGGGAACATAAGTAATACATCAGATCATGTATCAGAGGCGATACATGATCTGGGTTCCCTGTTACTCCTGTACAAGAAAGGGAGTCCGCAGGTTTGCCCCCAAACAAATACTGTAGCAGATCGCTTTACTCATCAAAACACCAAAATTCAGTCAGTCAGTATGTTTGTCCGTTTGATATAAATGTCCAGGTTAAGATATCTCCGCCAACTGGCCTGATTGACATGAAAAGTGATGTGAATACTCCTCTTACTTAAGTGACAGAATAAGTCATTGGTCCCATATGAGCATTTTCTGATCTTATACTGGTATGGTTAAGGTTTGCTTAGGGGTAAATGTGTACTTGGTTAAACCTGCCTTTTAAGTTGGTATGGCGAACTTGTTGGCAAACAGTTGCATATTTACATATCCACCTGTTACAGAGCAACATTTCGATTCATGTGGAGTCGTATTTCTGTCCACCTGGTGAAATTAAGTCTAATATTTAGCTCCGTTTTTGGTCAATATTAACTCCTGAGGGAAATATCTGACTCTTTAGCTGCTAAATATTCCACTATGTTCACCAGCTAGTCACTTAGCTGCCCGCTGCGGCCTTAAAAGGCGCTAAGAGTAAAGAAAAGTTGTGGGCCGGACACAGCTAAACAATGAGCTGAAATTCACTGTAAAGCCGAGAGGAGATGCAGATTTAGGTGATAATACTCTGTAGGTTCGTCACTATGAGCATTTGATACATTCTTATTTTAAAAAATATCTATTATAGCCGCTTTAAGGTAAGGGGAATATTGTGGTTTGGGTTAAAATAACTACTTTGTTGTGGTTACACGACAATAACCACTTGGCTGGTTAAGGTTCGGTAATATTTGTGGTCATGGTTGAACGAAACTATCCTCAACTGTCGTTTGGAAATAGGAAAAAGGTCTTGACATTTCGTTGACCCATCTATCCACCCCGACCTCTCCTCATATCCAACCCTCTGCAGACTGTTGCTCTATAATAATGGCACACTACTTCCTGCTCTGCTCCCAACGGACAAGAGTCATAATTACTACGGCTTTCTCATTTTTGGCTATTTGCTGAAAGGACTGATGCTGTCGTTTTTCTGAGGAGGACAGTGTGGGATGTTCCTCAGAGAACTCTTCCTTGTGATTTTGGTGAACCCCTGACCTTTCCTTTAGCATCCTATCAAAATCTATCAACTCAAAAACTTTGTCTACATAAAACAAAAACAAGTGCCCCTCTTGACCTTACCAGCAGCTGGAACAGCTAGCCCCTGGTAGGATCGGTTAAGAGAAACTGCTTGACGGAACAGCGCCAAAGAGTGATTTACAGACTCCAACAAGCCGAATGTACTGTATGAGATGCTACCTTAGCCAGAAAAGAGAGACAGAGGGACATTTCACAAAGCAAGCTTAGGCGGTGAGCTGCAGTTATTTTGGTAAGTTTAGATAATGACCGTTTCACAAAGCCAGATTGGATGGACTCCATTTTTAAATGGCTGCGGCAACTTCAGCTTTCAGCCAAACCTAATCAGGAGCAGGTTCTGTACTGACATGAGGAATCACACACCGGTCTAACTGCTCTCATGTGCTTTGGAGAGCTGTCCACTAAAAAAAACACCCAGTCATCGTGTAATCACACATTTCGCCTTGTTTCAGCTTTGTTCAACATCAGAAGGCTTGTAGTTGTCAGGGAGCCCAGGGAGTTGTTAAAAAAACTCTATTTTTGAACTATTGTTTTTGTATTTTCCACCGGTGAAAGCAGTACTCTAATCTTTGCATTAACATGTTATTGCAACATTTTATTGTAATAGCTGGTTGTGTTGGAGTTGGTCATTTTAATTGATTTATATATTTTATGATGATGGTTTGTTTTGTATGTAAAAACGTAAATGTAGTAAAGTAAAAACTACAACATTTCCCTCTGAAACGTAGTGAAGTAGCAGAAAATAGTAGTAATCAAGTACAGTAAAAGTACCTCAAAAACAATGCTTGAGTAACCATTAGTTCATATTGTCCAGCCCTAAAGCCTCTGTCCCAGCGACCCAATGAGTGAGTGAGTGAGTAAAACCTCTGTGAAAACTTCTATGCACAGTCCAAAGAATGTGCATAGACGTTTTCTAGAATCAGATTAGAGATAAAACAGCAACAGGCCAATGTCGGTTTTGGCTAATGCCGCAACTAAAATACCTGACAGATCTGCCAAATACAACCAAAAATATATATGGGACAGTTACTTATATAAAAATGGTACATTAAAATACAGCAACCCTAACGTACAGTGGGTGCTCCATATTCAAACTGCTGGATAGGTGCTCGTATTTCTGTACTCCTGGAGTAGTTCACAGTGATAGACATCAGGTGGTGAGGGGGGGACACTCACACTCTCCCAGCTGTCAGCTTAAACAAACATGTATGAGTGCGTCGGAGGTTTAATTCAGTCTATGCTTTAAGCTGGAGTCCGGTCCCAGTCTTGATGCTTCCAAACACAGCTAGACCGGCTCGGTCTGCTGGGTGTAGTGACTGTGTGCAGTTTTCTGGAGTGTTGTGGTCACAGTTAGGTTGCCAGGTTTAGTACCTTTAATCCTGTACAGATACAATGCAAATAACCCTGTGTCTGGCAACCCGCACTTTCGCTGCACAGAAGCACTGGGAATGGATTAACTAGTGTTTGTCAAGAAGAAGTAGCAGCACTAGTAACTCCTCCTAAAAACACCACTTGACGTTTTTAAATTTTAGTTTGATTACAGATTATGTAAACGAGATGTGTGACTTAGTAAACTTTAGAGGTGTTTTTTTTTAAACTTTGGACAGAGTCATTCTAGCTGTTTCCCCCTGTCTTCATGCTAAGCTACGACAACGGCATCCTGACCCCCATCTCCTTGTTGAATGCAAAGACACGACATTGACATCAATCTTCTGATCTTGTGCTTTGAAAATACTGAACTGCTGCTTTTAAGCTACATGGTCTGACTACAGCTCCCATGAGTCTTAGACACAGGCACGCAATCTTAAAGTCATGGTAGCTGTAGTTGTTGGATTTAAACAAAGATGTTAACTTAAATGTATTATACCAAACATTTTCCAATACCAAATCTAATGATCTATTCTATTTTTTTTAGCATAAACAGTAAACAGGCGTGTGCATGCTGTCAGCGTATTATTGGAGCGGTATGGGGAGGCTGTGCATGATGCTCACTGACCTTATATTCACCAGCCAATCCCACCTGGACATTGTGACAAATACATTATAAATGTGTGGAGAACAAATACTGATCTGCTCCAACAAGTCATATGTGTGAACAACGCATTTTCCTCTCCAGCTCATGTGAAAACACCTGACAGCACTACTGGGCTGCATGTGATCCACCCTGCCACCAACACATGCTCTCCCTCACTGCTGGAGTGCATCCTGACCTTCTGAGACATATGTGCCTACAGGGTTTTGCATGCAGACTGGCCACTGAAGTCTGTTTTTTTTATTTTTTTTTGGAGACATACATGCAAGCAGCAGTCCCCTTGCCACTTGGTGCCCTAGATGAGTCCTTCCACCCTTTTTCTTCCCAGCACAGTTTCTGCACCTATTTTGGATTCAAAACCAGGCCAGGCAGCAGAGCTCTGGGCAGAGCGCTCTCTGCCAAGTTTGTCCACCTCTTAAAACACTAGATTAGGAAGAGTTTAACTCAGTGGCTGTCAAATTTAAATTACGCACTCTATAAGTAGAGGACTCTGTATGAATCTGGTCATCTGGAGTTCCCTCTCTTAATAATGTGAATGCATCATTTTCCTTGGCAGCCCTTTTAAAAAAGGGAATACAATGAGAGTTTTAGGTGTGCAAAATTAGCAGATTTTCAATGAACGACAAGCATCATTTCAGTGTGTGTGTCTCGGGTTTTTAAAGTGTAACGACCGGTCTAACAACTGAGGCTAATAACGTAACCGGTGGGGTTATTTTTAGCCTGCATGAAGATGAGCTCAGCAGTGATGGCGATGGCTTCCTCCCCCTCCTACACCCTGATGACGTCGTGCTGTTACGCAAATCCAGGGGTTCACCTTTTGCAGACCTCCAGCGCTGTCAAATTTCTGGCGTGAAATGGGAGGGAATACACAGATATAAAGGCTATACAGTGTCTCGATAATACAGTACAATGCGACACAGCCCTAATGCGCGTGTAAGCCTTTAACTTCTGCTTTAGTTTAAATTCCTCATAATAAAGAGACACTTGTCTAAACTCGGTGTTGGACACACCCAGCGTGGCACGAAGCGGGTTGCTTGCATCCCCCCTGTGCGAGGCATCCCAGCGTATATCAGATTTGGACCCAGCACCGGGTCGCAGCACCGCTCACCTTTCAACAACATACTGACATGCACAGTCTTCCTTTATCTAACACACACGGAAATAACAACATGCCATGACAGAAAGTGGACACTTAACTATTTGTAGAGGTGTTGGAGACACAGGTCAAGGCATTCGCCCTCCACCTCGTCCTCAGTCACCAGGTCCGACAAGGGGCGCATCGGCACCGGGTCGCTGTCCTGCAGAGGCATTCTCATCTCCCGAAGAAAGAGCTCCAGGAACCGTCGGAAGGTTTTCTCCTCTGCTGTAGAGCCGGCCATCATTTCTCATTCCTGGACAGACAGAGACAGCTCCGCCCGTCAGTAACACACTAACTTGCCGGGCTATAGGAGAGAAGAGTCAGAACACTAACCGAACTAGTTTGGACTGTGAGTGCACTGCCAGACTACCTGAATGAATGTGTAGTACCGGAGGAGCAGAGCCGTTGACCACCGGTGTGTCAGCAAACAGCGGGTCTGACTGGATGAGCGGCACCGTGGCGTCTACGATTATACTACCGGGCGCGCTGTCACAAGCTGGACTGAGCCCCCATTCAGAGCTGAGCGGGAGCGCGCGCCGTGTTATCAGGGATTTCGGATGATCAGAGAGCGGTGACGTCAGAGAGGTCGTGACCGCGCACGTCTGACGTCTGAGATCTTTCTGTAGACGTCGTGAAGGTGGCCTGTTTTTCATGATGTCTGCAGTTCAGAATAAAGTATTATATCACGATTACCTCAGCAAAGGCTCACGTCCACAAAAGTAAACTTTATTAGAAAAAAACGTTATTTAAAATGTTAAAAAGCAAGGCAAGTTTATTTGTATAGGCTTGCACATTTCAACAAGGCAATTCAAAGTGCTTTCCATAAAACATAAACGCTTTATGGGGAATTTAAAAAAAGACAATGACATACAATTTGGGTGAAATAGAAAATAAAAACAGGATAAAAAAGGACTGTAGAAGCTACAGTGCAGTGTAAGTTATTAATCCAGCCTTAAATTTTATTTAATTAAAGGCAGTGGTAAAAAGAACCGTCTTCAGTCTTGATTTAAAAGAGAGTTTAAGCAGACCTGCAGGTTTCTGGGAATTTGTTCCAGATATATGGAGCATAAAAACTGAATGCTGCTCTGGGGACAGAAAGCAGACCACATACAAACAGTGGTTGAAGTACATTTACTCAAGTACTTACTTTACTTAAGTACAAATTCGAGGTAGCCTACTTGTACTCGAGTTTTTCCATTTTATGCAACTTTATACCCCTTACTTATGTCTCTACATCTGTATATAGTGTGTATGTTATTTATAGGCTACATCTACGTAAGAATGCTAACTTATTCTACTTTTATCGTATCTTGTCCTTTACATTCCTCGGTGCTGACATGCAAACACAAATTTTCCCTACAGAGGATTAATAAAGGCATATCTTATCTTAGCAATAGAAAGCATGCTGATAGGAGATATTACAAACTGGCATGGGCCTGCAGGTGATTAAAACCACAAAGAACATATTTGGTACATATTTATCTACTGAGCATCAGCAAATCTCAAACCAGCACTGCTTTATAAACAATTTCCCCATTTCAAAAAATCACTTAATGGAGAAAATAATCAGCAGATTAATCCATAATGCAAATAATCATTAGTTGCAGTCCAATACTAAACAGTTAAAAATGAGCTCTGCTTCAAAAATTAAATACATAACCATACTAATAGTATTTTTTACTTTTGATACTTAAGTATTTTTAATAGCAAATTCTTTTGTACTCGCATAGAAATTTAAATCAAACACTTCTAGTGGAGTAATATTTGGCAAGGGTGTCTGTACTTTTACAAAAGTACAGGATTTGTGTACTTTGTCCAAACGATACTAAAGTACAGTACAGTCCCGCTACAGTCTTTTCATCCTACTATCATCTGGCCCGGAGAAACAGAAGTATCAGCTGCCTTACCACCAGACTAAAAGCAGCTTCTTTCCTCAGGCTGTGAGTTCACCTCACCCCCTGCATTTCATTCTAAAACCCTGTGTTGTTTAATTATAAATAAATTAACCTTAATAAACTTTTGTGAACCCTTCCTGCCCAGTAACACCATGTAATATCTTCACATTTGGGGACTTTGAATGTTGATATACTGAAGGATGAAGTGATCCTTTAGGGGTTAAGAAAATTCTGGCACATTTTAAACTAAATGAACAATATAACGATCATTAATCCAGAAACTTCAGATATAACAGTAAAACACTGATAGGGACCATTCTATAGCAGAATGAGTGCTTTTACTTTTGATACTAAATATAGCTTTACTTATGCACTTTTCTCAAACTAAAACACGATGATCATAGGTATGACTGGTTAATGTGGCTTCCAGTTCATTATAGCGGGGTGATATTTATAGTAAGTGATCATGTGACCTGTCTTAAAGGCTTTTAGCTGCAGCATTGAAAGTCTTGAATAAATGATGAGGAGCATGATGGCTTGAAACGTTTGATCAAATGAGTCCACTAGTGGGTATACAGCAGTGCGGTGGTCTGCTGTGTTTTCATTTTTTACATAAATAAATCATACAAATAAATATACAAAAACAAAAAATACATATATATATATATATATATATATATAGAGCAAAACCTTGTTAAATAAAAATAGATTTGGCCATTCAGACCAAAAGCAACAGACATTCCTGTAACTGTTTTTCTTGATTAAACAGATCAAGACTCAAAACTTTCTGATGAAAAATAGCATTGTGAAATAACAGTTATTGGGGAATATTTAAATTATATTGGTTTATCTCACATATTTGTGGTTATATAATATTTTCAGTTAATATTGATTAATTATTATTATTATTATTATGAATGATATCAACATTTTTATTTATTTACTTTAAGGTCTTTAAGTGACTATAGTGTTTTGAAAGATTCAGTCTAAAACTACAAATCATGTACATAAATGGGAAATTTAAACGCCTGCTTTTTTGTTGTTCCTTACTTCCAGGCAGCCACTGATTTCCATACCTTTAAATCAACTTACAGAAATTTGCCTCATCAGTTTGTATGACAGATACAGTATGTTTATCTCAACAATTTAAAAAAAAAAAAAAAATCCCATCATGTTTCCTTGAATAAGTTTAATTTAATTTGATCAAATAGTGAATAATTAATAGTAGAATAAATAATGTTTGCTTCAGCTAATTGCGTCTGGAAGAACTCTATTTCTACTTCAAGAAGCTTTCTGCTTCATGAAAGACAATCCACTCACCACTTTAGTACTTTAGTACTTTAGTGCAGGACTGTTGCCATATCAGTATATGAACATCAACATTTCAGTACAATAAAAGGTTTTGATAGGATCTATGAAGGAGACTATTATTCATAAAATATTCATAATAGAAATGTCAAATATTGTATTGTACAGGTGAAAACTGAGTTAAGTTAATTATAATTATCAAACATCTGGCTTATTATATGTCTGTGTATGTGTGTGTGTGTGTGTGTGTGTGCGTGTATATATATATATACACATGTATATATATGTGTGTGTGTGTGTGTGTGTGTGTGTGTGTGTGTGTGTTTAACCACTTATACTTTCTTTACTACGTTTAAGATATATCTTACTTTTACTTTACTACATTTTTTTTTACAGCTTTAGTTACTAGTTATTTTACAAATTACATAAATTGACCAACTACAGTAAACGACATTACAAATGAGTGCATCATAATAACAATAATAATTTAATCAAATTAATAAAGCATATATGATATACACGTACATAGGTCATTTTTCTGCATTGACTACCTTTACTTTACAAACTTTATTTAGAAAAAATACTTTCTTTACTTATAGCAGGACTTACTTATAATTATTAATAGAACTTTCTTACAGCGTGTAGTTGCTACCTTTATTGAAGTAAATAAACTTATTTTCCCCAGTAATGGATGAAGTAAAAAAGAAACACACGCGTAGCCAACAGTGGAACAATAAAATAAATCTTGCATGTACTCGGACATTGTAGATTCAAACACAGAAATACACCCGGAAATGAGTGCGTCGTTGTTTTCAATCCCCTGAATGTTCAACATGAAGGAAGCAAACATGTCTTTGCCTTTGAGTGTCGGGGATCTGCTGAAGGCGGATCTCCAGGAGGACCCCCTGTACCGGGACGACGGCCTCTGTGTGGTCGGTGTTTTCGGTAAAAGCAACATGCAGTCCGGGCCGTCGAAGGAGTCTCTGATCAACATTCTGGCGGACAAACACATGTTCACAATGTTCGGCGGACCGGAGGACGGCGGCACCGCGGACAGCCACATCCAGGCTTTCTACAACCAGGAGAGCCGGGTGCTGTACCTGCTGCTGTCCTCCGTCTGCGACAGCCGGCAGCTGCTACGGGCCTGCCAGTCTCTGAGCGCCGGAACCGGACACTCCGACACCCACGACTTCTGGAAAAGCCTGGACCGACAGCACTGCCTCCACCTGCTCTACATGTTCTCCGTCTGCCACGTCCTCCTGCTCGTCCATCCCAACCAGACCTTCGATGTGACCTACGACCGGCTCTTCCGAGCCCTGGATGCCCTGCGACAGAAGGTCCTGCCTCTGATCCGGGCTGCCATCAAAGACTGTCCGGTGTCCAAAGAGTGGAAGGTGAACTGTCGGCCCTGCCCTCCACGCCTGCTCTTCGTCTTCCAGATGAACGGCTCTCTGAAGGTCTTGTTTTTGATAAAGTTTATAAAAAAGTTTATAGGCC
>NC_060172.1:12310661-12326249 GCF_021292245.1 Micropterus dolomieu
ACTTTCTTTACTACGTTTAAGATATATCTTACTTTTACTTTACTACATTTTTTTTTACAGCTTTAGTTACTAGTTATTTTACAAATTACATAAATTGACCAACTACAGTAAACGACATTACAAATGAGTGCATCATAATAACAATAATAATTTAATCAAATTAATAAAGCATATATGATATACACGTACATAGGTCATTTTTCTGCATTGACTACCTTTACTTTACAAACTTTATTTAGAAAAAATACTTTCTTTACTTATAGCAGGACTTACTTATAATTATTAATAGAACTTTCTTACAGCGTGTAGTTGCTACCTTTATTGAAGTAAATAAACTTATTTTCCCCAGTAATGGATGAAGTAAAAAAGAAACACACGCGTAGCCAACAGTGGAACAATAAAATAAATCTTGCATGTACTCGGACATTGTAGATTCAAACACAGAAATACACCCGGAAATGAGTGCGTCGTTGTTTTCAATCCCCTGAATGTTCAACATGAAGGAAGCAAACATGTCTTTGCCTTTGAGTGTCGGGGATCTGCTGAAGGCGGATCTCCAGGAGGACCCCCTGTACCGGGACGACGGCCTCTGTGTGGTCGGTGTTTTCGGTAAAAGCAACATGCAGTCCGGGCCGTCGAAGGAGTCTCTGATCAACATTCTGGCGGACAAACACATGTTCACAATGTTCGGCGGACCGGAGGACGGCGGCACCGCGGACAGCCACATCCAGGCTTTCTACAACCAGGAGAGCCGGGTGCTGTACCTGCTGCTGTCCTCCGTCTGCGACAGCCGGCAGCTGCTACGGGCCTGCCAGTCTCTGAGCGCCGGAACCGGACACTCCGACACCCACGACTTCTGGAAAAGCCTGGACCGACAGCACTGCCTCCACCTGCTCTACATGTTCTCCGTCTGCCACGTCCTCCTGCTCGTCCATCCCAACCAGACCTTCGATGTGACCTACGACCGGCTCTTCCGAGCCCTGGATGCCCTGCGACAGAAGGTCCTGCCTCTGATCCGGGCTGCCATCAAAGACTGTCCGGTGTCCAAAGAGTGGAAGGTGAACTGTCGGCCCTGCCCTCCACGCCTGCTCTTCGTCTTCCAGATGAACGGCTCTCTGAAGGTCTTGTTTTTGATAAAGTTTATAAAAAAGTTTATAGGCCTATGAACCTTGTGGTCAAGCAGTTGGGAAAAGCAGGCCATTGCCCCGGGGCCCCCAGACACTCAGGGACCCCAAAACCCACAGATTGTTCACTTGCATAACTATGGGGCTTCAAGCAGACGATTATTGTTTCTTAATTTTACAGCCTGTCATGTTGAGGTACATTGTGTTATTAATAGCTACTGTTCAGTTATGAATATATGGCACATATCCTTAAATACAAATGATCAAGTCAGCTGACACACATCAAATTAGACTTAACTTTTTTAATACAAAAATGCCAAAAAGTAATCCGTTTCAGCCTCTTAAATGTGAATATTTACAATTTTTTATTGGTCTTCTGGGATAGTAAACTGAATGTCTAATTTTATTTTATTTTTTTACTGTACAAAACAGAACAAGGAATTTAAATATGTCAGCTGGAGCTCTGGGAGATTGTGTCTTTTAAAAACATTTAGTTATTACATAAAAAGGCCATAAATTGCATAATAAAGTTAATATTAATTTTAAAGCCTGTCTTGTTGAGATGCTTTGTGTCAAACTCTAGTTTTTATTATTCCAGTTAGGCAGACATGGTACATATTCTTAAATACAAATTGTCACAAATCAGATGACACACGACAAACTAGAGCAATAGTTTAATTGTAGTTATTGGTTTCAGCTTCTCAAATGTGAACATTTAAAATTTTTGGGGGTCTTTTGGGTTAGTAAACTGAATGTTTTAAGATTCTTTACTGTTATGTGGACAAAATAAGGAATTTAAATATGTCAACTTGGGCTCTGGGAAATTGTGTCTTTTAAAATAATTGAATTCAGTTAGCCTTCATTTAACTTACTAAAGTCTTAGATAGGAGCGTGAAAAGCATATTAAGTTGCTTCTATGTGGAAAATAAAATCTCAAATTTAACTTGGTGAACTGCAGAAAACATGGGTCAGATAATATTCCACCGTGTGACCATGGATTGATTCCTGGGCTATATAGGTTAGAAGTAATTAGAGGCGGCACATTTTTGACCCAGGACCCCTGTCCCTAATTGTGGCATGACGTTTTGGTAAAAAAGAAAATATTGATAGGGAATAAAAGATAACCAGAGTTGAAAGCGAAGACTTTTAGAGGCCCCAACTTTAATGACACCTCTTTTGTTTGTTGTTCAAAGGTGTCTGCAAATGGCTCTGGAGAGTCTGGAGTAAACCCCGACAAGCCCAAAAAGCACTCTCCCAGGAGGAGGCTGCAGCACGCCCTGGAGGACCAAATATATCGCATCTTCCGTAAAAGCAGGGTCCTGACCAACCAAAGCAGCAACTGCTTGTTCACTGTTCCCGCAAACCAAGCGTTTGTGTATGTGATACCAACAGTAGACGAGGACCCCGTAGGTACTTTGATTGGTCAACTGCGGTCTAACTGCATCTTGTGTGACCAAGACGCCACGCCGACGGTGTCAGGGCCGAGGCGTTACCAGCAGATGCGGCGTTCGGCTCGGCAGTCCGGCTTCAGCAGCGACTTGAGTAGCATGTTGATGGGCGGTCAGGTGGTGGACTACACCTTGAAGGAATTCCTCTGGCAGCACGTAGAGCTGGTGCTGACCAAGAAAGGCTTTGACGACAGCGTCGGCCGCAACCCACAGCCCTCACACTTCGAGCTGCCGACATACTCCAAATGGGTCCAGGTCGCCTCCAGACTCCACCAAGTCCTAATTAGCAACACAGAAGAAGAATCAGCGGAGCTCGCCACGAAAGTGCAAGGCCAGCTGAAGGTTTTGGATGCATTTCTCGATGCGGACACAAAGTTCTCTGAGAACAGGTGTCAGAAAGCTTTGCCACTGGCTCACAGTGCTTACCAGTCCAACCTTCCCCATAATTACACCACTACAGTGCACAAAAACCAGCTGGCGCAGGCTCTGCGGGTGTACAGCCAGCATGCCCGAGGTGTGGCTTTCCAGCGCTATGCGCTGCAGCTTCATGAGGACTGCTACAAGTTCTGGAGCAACGGTCACCAGCTGTGTGAGGAGCGAAGCCTGACGGACCAACACTGTGTGCACAAGTTCCACCTGCTGCCTCAGCCAGGTGATCACTTTCTATGGCTTTCTCAGATGACCCTGTGAATGTAATATAAAGGGTGTATAATGCAGCAACTATCTGCAGTGTAGTTTATAGTAACAGTGACAATTCAGCCTCCGGCAAACATGTACTACTAATCGGTTGTGGGATCCTAAAAACCATTATGTGTAACTGAGTTTGTAACATGCCGCAGGAAAGTTGAACATCTTCTACAAACATTAGCAGAAAGTTCTGAATGTATTAATGTACATGCATGTTTCTGTGTGGATTTATATTTAAATTAGGATAAAAAAAATCAATAAATCTGACATTCATTTCTGTAGGAGAGAAGCCAGACATGGATCGCAACCCACCCATCCTGAACCACAACAGCAGGGGACGAACCACAAGCTCCTGTAACTGCGGCAGGAAACAGGCTCCTCGTGAGGATCCGTTTGACATCCAGGCTGCCAATTATGACTTCTACCAGGTCAGGATTCACACTGCTGCACCCTCCCTCTGACGACCAGAGCAGCTTCTCTCGACTGATTGTCAAATTTCATTCACACAGCTCTGATTGTGCTAATTTGACCCATCTGTAGTCATTTTTGGTGCTAAGCTCTTATTACTATTGTGTCAGATAAAGTGTCTGGTACTCTACTTCCTCCTTTCATATATAAAGAATTTCATACTTTATACTTCAATCCATGGATGCAAAAATCATTTAAATGCAGTTCTGCCACATGTGAAATCCTGGTCATTGATTTCCAACACTAATGCAATTGGAGAAATTAAAGGGAAAACTACCACCTTATGAACAGAACTGAAAGATCTCTGCTTATCCTCTCGCGGTTTACTCATTCATTCAACCTTTATTTATTTTTAACCTCTATTGGTCCAGTGGTAGCAGTTCACTCTCTTTTACATGGTGCCCTGCATGTACACAGGACAAAAAAGGAAATGCAAAACTTTTAACGTACAAAACTGTAAAAATAAAGGTTAAGGATACCAAAAGGGCATCAAACCACCGTTAAACCTGCAATATCTGTTTGTTTTTTTTGACATTTAATTTTGTTTTAACTTGAAATGGTGAGCGTGATTTCAAGCAGCACTAATAGATACTTCAACCAGATGCTGTAAATATAATACTGACATATTGGCAAAGGTGCTATGTTATGAAACAGTTGCTTATTTATAGCTCCAGCAATTATGAAGCAACATAATTATTCAGTCGTGTTTCTGGTGAATGGAAGTTCAATACTGGCTCTCGTCCAGCTTTGTTTTTTGTCTCTATCAAGGAAATATAGCTGCTAAATGCTCCACTCTGTTCACCAGCTAGTTGCTAACTGCGACTGCCTGCTGTGTGGTGCTGAGCAGGAAGTGTACAGGAAGGTTTTGGAGCTTTTTCTTTAAAAACGGATGCCTGTTGCGGCCGAGAATGACTCTATGAGATGAGAGAGTGAACTGAAATAGTAAAGTTGAATGCCTGACAGGTAAACAATGAGCTGAAACTCACTATAAAGCTCCGTAAAGCCAAGAGGAGCTGCAGATTTAGGTGATAATTATCTGTAGGTTCATCACAACGAGTAACTTCTTTCGCTTATAATAAAAGTGTTGATTGTAGCCGCGTCATATAAAATCTGCAACACTATAAGTATATTGTCACATTGCCCAGCCCTTCCTCAAATATTAGTTTTTCCACCTCTTTGTTACACCTGTTCTGTAACGGAGTTCTTCCTGAATAGATGCTGGAGGAGAAATGTTGCGGGAAGCTGGAGAGGATTGAGTTTCCGATGTTCCAGCCCAGCACTCCTGACCCAGCCCCAGCCTGCAACCAAGCTCAACGACCCCCATGTGAGGCCTCGGGAGCTGGTGAGGGAGAGAGGCTGAAGGAGCCAAGCACAGTCCCGAGCCACACACTGGGAGACACCAGCCTCAGCCTGGCTCTCAGTCTGGGCCAGTCCACGGACAGCCTGGGGCCCTATGGAGACGGAGAAGGAACCGACACCCAAGTCCAGCAAAAGAGGCCAAGCCTTGTTGACCGCCAGCCCTCCACCGTGGAGTACCTCCCGGGTATGATGCACACTGGCTGCGCTAAAGGCCTGCTACCCAAGTTCTCCAGCTGGTCGCTGGTCAAACTGGGTCCAGCTAAGTCATACAACTGCCACACCGGTCTGGAGCAGCCAGGCTTTCTACCAGGCTCTTCCTTCCTCTTGCCTTGGGACTTAGTGATCCGGTCTCGGTCAGAGGATGACGCAGGACTGACGGAGCCTCTGGATGGAGGTACCTCCTCATGGCCAGCTCCCAACAAGAACCTGGTGGGAAAGCGAGGGAGCACTGGAGGGCTCGGTAGGAGTCGCAGGAGGGACGATATGGCTCGGGTCTTTGTGGGGTTTGAGTATGAAGACGGCAGGGGAAGACGCTTCATTAGCTGCGGACCTGATAAAATAGTGAAGGTGCTGGGGCCCGGGGGCGCCAAAGATCCTGCCACCAGGGTGTTAAACACAGACATGCCGCTGTACATTCCTTCCCCTTCACAGGCCCGCGGCCTGAAGCCTCACTTCGCCCAGCTGACTCGCCTTTATATTGTGGTGCCTGATACCCAGCTGGAGGTTACCCTCAACCCACAGGTAAAGAGTAGACTCCACCTCTATGACTTCTTTGTTCAGGACACTGTAACCTAAGCTGTAATACTGTAGTTGCAAGTATTTACTGTGTATAGGCTTTATTTACACTCCCAAGAACAGTAAAACATTACTGTAACAAGCCAAGATGTCCAGAGCAGATCAGAGTTTTGCTCTATAACCAGTTAAGCCGAGAAGCTAAAATAGTCTAAAATAGTTTTGCATTTTAATGTGAGCATCTTGTTGTAAAAGACATTGAATATGGTTTCCTCAAAAAATGCCTCAGATAGTATTAAATCTTTAAAAATTAAAAAGAAGTATATTTTCTTCCCTGCCATAGATATTAATATTTTGTATAAAATGTTTTTGTGTCTGATTGTTATAGACTAGGGCTGCACGATATTGGAAAAAACTGACATTGCAATATTTTTCTTTTCTGCAATTTATATTGCGATATGAAAAAATACAGGAATTTACAACGTGATTGTTAACACGCTTTATTTGAAATGAAATAAGCATCCTAGAATTATTGGGTGATTTGGTAGGTCTGAAGGCTTTTTGAGTGCAAGCTATCCTTTCTTGAGCATTAATGCAGTAAACATAGTTTTAACTAAATAATAAAAATAAATTAAAGAGCAGCAACACACCAACCCGCTGAGTGCTTTACAAAAGTTTCTTTGCTTTTTGCAACCAAATCCACAGTTTTGGTGGTTTTCAAATTGTTGACGACAGCTAAACAATATTGCTGGATCGCTGTGCATGCAGTGCCTGCTTGTCACTCATTAGCAACAAACTTTGTTTATCCAAGAACCATTAAATTATGTTACATCAGACAGATTTCTCTTGTAGAAAAGTCATAGAAAATGATAACCGTGCTAGTTTTCCTTTCTATACATCAGCAAAAAGTTGAGGTGGTTGAGCTTTTTTGACTTGCTTGACATTGCATTCGTCTGCGATGTGACTATTGCGATGCTAAAACGATATATTGTGCAGCCCTATTATAGACGTTATATACCAAACACTGGCGTTACTGCTAGTTACAGCTCATCGTCTCAAAATAGGCAAGTTTCAATTTTATCAAAAAATTTAATTAACTTCAAATAATATATTGTTTTTTGGTTATGCTGCTTATCTGGAACGAGGTGGCATTAATTTAATTAATTATATCATTAGAAATTATTGTTATATTGACGTTACAACACAGGTTGTAGGTTGTAAGTAAGTAAAAGTTTATTTATGTAGCAAGTTTCCAAAACCAAGGTTACACAGTGCAACAAAAACAGGTCAAGGCATCACTTAGAGAGGGTTAAAAGAATCATTACAAGAGCAAGAAATAAAAATTACATTAATAAAAAGAAGAAATCCAAGGCATCAAAAATCAAACGTAAGGAATGTGTGAGATATGTCTGATCATTCTTTAATAAGTGGTTGACTAATATGGGGTTTTCAGTAGCAGATATATAATTCTGATATCAAAACAGAGAAAAGTCATGTATAATTCCAATATTCCGAGCAGAGTGCGATATAATATACATGATTATCTCAGCCGTGTTGTTTTAGATGGATTTTTTTATTAATTCATCAGAATGTGACTGGCATTTAAGGGAGAGTGGGTACAGTTTGTCAGAAGTGATGTCATTCAACTACAATATTCTCTATAGTAAAATAATGTATATTTAACACCAGCTAGTAATGGTTTTAGTTTAGATTAGCTGTCCTTTAGGATGATATATTGGCCTTGTGAGTGCAGGTATCGGTCCGATTAAACTGCCAATCTAGTCTGTCGCTAATTTCAATAAGAGACGTATGAATGAATGTACTTTTAATAATGTCACATTAGAGCTGATACTATGACTCTTCTGCTGTGTTTTCAGGTACAGCCTGGTCCTCCTCCCTGCCCAATTTTCCATCCAGAGAAGACGGATTTAGTGTTACCGCCTGACGGTCTTTGGGTGCTGCGGTTCCCTTATTCCTACGCAACAGATAACGGCCCCTTATACCCCCCCAAAGAGAACCAACCACTCAACAACTACAAGGTGCTGCGAGGCATCTTGAAAGCCACCACTGCTAATCCTCCACCACAATGAACCTGCCCCACACCTTCACCTTCCTGGACCCACTCTTATTTATTTATACCTACTCGTATACCTAAATACCCCTAAACCTCTTCAGCCCTCATCAGGTCAAAATCTGACCTGATCAACACTTTCGTCCATGACAAGCATGTTAGAAATAATAATTAATCAATAACTAAACTAAACTAAATGTGCTGTGGATATTCACAGTCCACAGATTGAATCCCATTCATTTAGATTGTTGATTTTGAGAATAATTCAAACAAATTTACTTCACACGTTCATGCTCCCCAGAGGAAGAACCCGTTCTGTAGTCCCATCCAAACTAAACTTTAAAATCATCAGTATGGCATTCGTTCAAACACGTTTTGGGTATTGTAGGCTGAAATGGACATTGTAGCCCCCTGCAGCCGTTAGCAGAGCTTTAAGTGGCCAACATACTTCTTCAGAAGTGCCTGTCAGACTTAGGAAACCCCTAACATTTTAACAGTGTCTGACAATATCTGTAACTTTCTGAAACCAACTAGCTGACATTCACGTAGCGACTGGCGTGATACAGTTCTCTCTGTCACTTTTCATGTGAACAAAGTGAATGGCTTCCAGGAGGCTTACCAACACACCAAGTCATCAGTCTGTTGTCAGGTTCCACTGGGCCGTCGTTGAGCGCCTGTGACTGACTCTTGCCCGTTGGCTCTTGCCCGTTGGCTCTTGTTGTCCCTTGTCAGCAATTGTTTGGCAGTTTGAGCATGTTAAATCAGCGTCAGAGGCAGCCTGTGTGAGAGAGAGCTGTGTGATTGTCTCTTCGGCCTAGCCAGTTGATAAGAAGACCTTGGATGCGGAATATTCAGTGTAACTTTTTAACAGTAAGCCTGCGTTAGTACAGCAAGCGCATCTTTTCCTCTGTTTCACCTGTCCATACTGACTAAAACAGCATTTTTTTTCTCCACAAAACAGAGCTTTTGTGTGTAAATCTTGTAAATGATGACGTAAGCCTCCAAGTGAGGGTACGGGGCTATGTGGTAGTAAAGTTAAGAAGAGTTCTCTGTGATCATTCATTTTAAATGCCATCATAGTCGTCGTGGACGGAGAGGAAAAGATGGACTTAACGTGGACGTACTGTTGTGAATAATAACGGTCAGCAGCGGTGAATTAAAGTAACGATTAAAACAGAGGCTGAAGTTGAGTGTCAGGAATTAATTCTTTGGCAATATTTTACTGTAAGTCCCCCCCATTTACCATTTATAAGCAGAATATGAAGGTTTTAATAAATGGTCATAGCTATCACTTTAATGTAGTTGTAAACAGATATAAGTGCTTATTAATATATTTATCAACAACTATAACTCATCCTGTGAGCAAGTGGAGGCTGCTGTTTGAACATATCATAAATGACAACATAAAAAAGTTTAAATAATATAAAATATGCGGAAAGAGGAGACATTTGAATTGTTAACAAATATTGTAAATTAATAAAAACCTTTTTTCAAAGTTATATCTGCGTACAAATACATTATAGTGTGTTATACACCTTATGTCACCGTAATTAAATGTTTGTAAACTACTTAAAAATGTGAAATAGGGAGACGCAAGTGTTGCCTGTATTCTGCATCAGGTGTATGTGCACTACTTCGCCGGACACACCTGATGTTTTTCTGTAAATAAAGATAACAAACTGGCTGTTTGTCATTCTGTATTGAATGTTATTATTTATAATGTTATGATATTTACTTGTCACTGATGTAGAGGTATAGTGAAGCATTCATTTCTTCATATAACTCAGATCAGATAAGGAAATCTCTGACTGGCAGCCTCCAAGAGAAAATCCTCCAGGTAGATTTTTAAGCAATATGCATAGTATTGTGTTTGTGTCCACTAGATGGGGCTGGACTCCATCATCATGTTTAAACCACCACATCAATGACTGTTTTACAGCTTGGAGTAAAGGCAAACCAACAGAGATGGCCCTTATTGGACTGTTTATTCAACAATACATGTTATTGTGTCAAACTACAGATGAGACAGAGGGCCTTTCACATTTCCCAAATTTGTGCATCCTCGATCCTCACTCCTTGAGGTGCATTTTAGGAGTTGAGATGTCCTTCACGATGGCGCATTGAGATCAATTTCCGGGTCACAGCCTTGAGGATCGAGGAGGCACATATTTGGGAAATGAGAAGGGCCCAAAGAGAGACAGCATGTTTACAATATGTTCAAAATGATGTTGCTAACTAAGACTCTATCTAACCCCAGATGCTGGCTTCATCACGTTGGCTTCCTGTCAAATTTAGGATTTAATTCAAAATCCAAGGTCCAACTCAATTTGGCATACCCTTTTGAAAGCCCCCTCAGAACCCTGGAAGACTTTATATAACTGGGCGAAAAGTTTTCTCCCAGTGTTAGTAAACTGAACAATGTGCACAATGGATGGAGCGCCCCTGTAAACACAAACTGCTGACAAGTAATACTTTGGGTTTACATTAAACATTTCATTGATGTTCTCCAAAATATGTACACACAAAAGGTGGGTTCCTGTCACATTCATGACAACCACTTTATGAACAAGTTCAACCTGCATGAATCAACGTTTTTGCTATTGTACCTTAATTTCACCTACCAGACAGCAAACGTACTGGCATTATTATTGATTTTTACGATAGTCTGTTGTTGTTCTCTCGATAGTCTGGTGTTTTGCAGTGCCTCCTATCCTTAGATTAAAATGGGAAGCTGTTGCACCCAACTTATTTGGTTGCTTCTGTACCTCCATCTTTCACGTGTGATTAAGATCAACAGGAAACAGAGAGCAAAGTGTAAAGTATGTATTCTTCATTGTCTCAATTTCTGTGCATTGATGCTTGACTGAACACGCTGTTACTCTTGAGTGCTGCAACCAGGAAAATCAATTTGTGATCTCTTAGTAAGACACACACACACCTTTGGGAATGAGGGTAGTAACAATAAGGTTAATAACAAAGCTAAGGAGTGTGATTCAAGGTCATAAAGTTTAACAACCACGTGTCAAGATTTAAAGAAACATTCAACATGTACTGTAAAAAATTCCCAGCGTGACTTTAACTGGCTCTTCAGCATCACTCAGTGCTTGAACACCGCATTTCCATTCATGCTTCTCGGTTTGAGCTGCTTTTCATCTCAACTGACACTATCGCACATATCGCAACTGACACATTCAAATGACACTTCAACAGATTTTTACATCGGAAGTGACCATTAAACTGCTTTCAGCTCTTACACTTCAGTCAACACTTCAACTCCTTTTATTGCATTACATTTCTAACGACATTTTAAATGACATCTTTCAGTTTTTACATTGTATCTGACGCTAACCTCTTCCAGGTTTTAATTTATCAGATGTCTTTTATCACTTCAGTTCACCTACTTTTAGTTCACCTGACTGCACTAACGCAAAGTGCACACTTGTTTTGACCATGTTGTTGCTGGCGTTATGTTGTGCAGCATTTTGATATTTGATAAGACATTAAAAGTGTTAATCTGTTACTCCAACTGGACTTCATTGATTGTATTTCATTGTCTTAACAGCACCTTAAATAAGTGCAGGCATCTAGGTTGTTTTAATGCAGGCCTGAATCCCTGCTTACAATATCAGCACTTTAACATCAACTGACGTTTCAACTCCTTTCACTGGTTACACATCTTAAGATTTTATATTTTTAGTCATAATTAATTCATGTCATTGTAAAATTGTTTTAACGTGTAGAATGTGTGGGTTTATATAGTATTAATATGATGTCTCCCTTCTAACTGACATCTGCTTTCAGTTTTTAATCTTCAACTGATATTTCTGGCTCCTTTTATCACTTCAACTGACATTACAACTTCCTTTAGTTCACGCACTTCAACTCCTTTCAGTGTTTGAGCTTCGTCTTCACTCTACTATTTATTAACTTACATGAATGTCATTCAGCACTTCAACTTAAATGTCTTTCAGCACCTCTGTTTTTACTGCCACATCACCTTATTTCAGTCTGTCACTTTAACATCAGCTATTCCTGTCACATAAAAACATCTCAAAAGCTTCAAAAACTAATAGTGTTAAGACATTAAAACTGTTTCAACTGCAAATTTCAGCTGCAAGTACACATCAGTCAGACCACCATTTATTTGTACTGAGTGTCCCAAGAAGCCATAATTCCCTTCAGAGAAACACTGGAAGCAGGAAATGTGTGTGTGTGTGTGTGTGTGTGTGTGTGTGTGTGTGTGTGTGTGTGTGCGTGTATGCGTGTGCGTGTGTGTAAAGCAACAACAACCTTATTAGGAGCAAAACAAACTTCAAATGTCCAGGGTTGCTGTTCCCACTTATGGACAGGTTGTGGGAGGCGGAAGAGGAGGAATAAAAGCCAACCCAACCACTTGCAGATCAGATTTTACACCTTGGCTTTGTCTCTCATTTCTGTTCTACCCTGAATACAACTGTGCCAAAGTTCAGTGCTCACAACCCCGGGACAATAGGAGAAAGAAGACACTGAACTAGATGTTCTCTAGCAGCTTCATCTTACAGATTGCATGTGAAGGCAAACACTTGAGACTATTCAACAAGGCAGCGCAGCGGGATGTGAGTATAATACACAATTTCAGATTTATCAAGCAATCAATGATTATTTAAGTGTTCTTGGGCTCCTGCAATGGTTTACTACAAGGTTAACTTTGAACTTTGTCATTGTATAAACCATGACAAGTAACAGTGGTTTGTAATAGCAGTATGTTATGTATGATTTGCTGTACATTTAATTCAGTGAAATATTATTAATTAAATCTGACATTTTTATTGGTTTTTTTAGACCATTATTTGATGTTATTGTGTTGAATTCTCTGATGTACTTTGGTCACCTTCTGAGGATAAATCTTGATAAATTTTGAAGGAACATACCAAAGATTTTGTATGTTTTAGCCTTATTGGAATACATTTACTCATATAAAGTATTTCCATTTGCACTACATTTATGAATACTTATTTATTAAATCTCTGTATTTAACTGACAGCTGCTGAAACTAGATTTAAGGTTTTACATTTGATATAAGACAGTGTTCAAATACTTCTTTCAGCCTGTATAATTGCATGAAAATATCCAACATTGAGAATAATAGTTTGTTTTTACATGTAACAGTAACTAGCATTTCAGTAAGTAAAACTCACCCACACTATTATGAAGTAGTAGCAGCTTTAAAATACTGTTTACAACGCATCTCTATAACACTAAAGGAATCAGTCTTCATAAGACTTCTGCTTGTAATTAAGTACTTCTCCATTTTGGTATTGCTACATTTAGGATTTGAGTACTTCTTGCACCACTGGTAATTCTTTTGTTCCTATTTCCAGGCAGTCATTAATGTCCACTTTTTTTTTACACATGATATAAAAAACAACTTGTAGAGGCTTGAAACTTGCTCAACATCAGACTTCTCATGGTGAATGGAAATTAAATTTGTGTTGATCACAGCATTTAAAAATTACATTTGAGATATTAATCATATCTGCCTTGGTCTTTTGTCAGTCCCTCCATTTGACAGTGTCATTCTGAAACATCAAAAGTCACAATCAGCTTTAATTGATGCAGCGCAACATGGCCACTAGGAAGGCAGAGGTCCAGCGACGGATTGTGTCCAAGGACGGCCACAACAATGTACGGATTGAGAACGTAGAGGGCATGGTGAAGATGTACCTGCATGACATCTGGACCACTGTGGTGGATATGAAATGGCGCTACAAACTCACTCTGTTTACCTCCACCTTTGTCATAACTTGGTTCATTTTTGGGGTCATCTATTACTTCATTCTCATGAGCAACGGAGACGTTGGGACCGGTTGGTATTCCAACCACACACACTGTGTGACAAACGTGGAGACGCTCACTGGAGCCTTCCTGTTCTCTCTTGAATCGCAGACCACCATTGGCTATGGTTTCCGTCATATCTCAGAGGAATGTCCCCTGGCAATCTTCACTCTGGTGGCTCAGATTGTGATCACCGGCCTGGCTGAGATCTTTATCACTGGCGCCTTTCTAGCCAAACTGGCTCGGCCCAAGAAACGAGCAGAGACCATCAAGTTCAGCCAGTCGGCGGTGATCTGCTGGCACCTAGGCAAGCTGTGTCTGATGGTGAGAGTGGCTAACATGAGGAAGAGCCTTCTGATCCAGTGCCAGCTAACGGGAAAGCTCCTCCAGTCCAATGTGACACAGGAGGGTGAGAAGACACAAGTCCACCAGAGCTCTGTGGATTTCAACATTGACTCCAGTGGAGAGTGCCCTTTCCTCATTCTACCGCTCACCTTCTACCATGTTCTGGACGAGAACAGCCCGCTCGCAGGACTGAATGCAGAAAACCTGCACACTCGTGAGTTTGAGCTGCTGGTCACCCTCAATGCCACCATGGAGTCGACGGCAGCCACGTGCCAGAGCCGCACCTCCTACCTTCCTCAGGAGATCCTCTGGGGTTACGAGTTCAAGCCGGTGCTGTTCACCACCACAGGTGGCCGTTATGTGGCAGATTTCAACTTTTTTGACAAGGTACAAGTTAGCAATGAAGCAGCCTTCCTCAGTAACTACACAGAGAAGCTATTACTGGAGCAGGACTTTAAAAAAGAATAGAGGACACGTGTCCTCTCTGGCTGAGCTGCCCGTCTGGAGGGAATTTGCATTTATTTATTTTATGCTTTAGTGGTTGCATAAATATGAGTAGTTCTTAATTGCTAAAGTTAGACTAAATTAAATAGCCATATCATCCAAACCTTTATTACTTTTTGATAGGCATGCCTCTGCAGGACACAGAGACTGGGCAACCCGATGCCCTCTGTCTTGTGACACTGTAGCACGCCCACTTTACGGCATGACATACCCCCTGAGATAACTTCCTGGATTAACGTACGTATTTTAACGTTTTATACAGTCAATGATTTTAACCCAAAATATGATCTTGTCTTAAACATAACTAAGTCATTTTTGTACCCTAACCCTAACACCTAACTAAGCAGTTTTGTGCTTAAAACCCAACCAAGTTGTTTTTGTGCCTAAAACCTAACCAAATAGTTTTTGTATCTAATCCTAACCAAGTTGTTTTTGTGCCTAAAACCTAACCAAGTTGGTTTTGTGCCTAAACCTAACAAAGTTGTTTTTGTGCCTAAATCCAACCAAGTCGTTTTGGTGTCTTAAACCTAACCAAGTGTTTTTTGTGTCTAAAACCTAACCAAGTTATTTTTGTGCCTAAAACCTAACCAAGTCGTTTTGGTGCCTAAAACCTAACCAAAGATTTTTTGTACCTAAAACCTAACCAAGTTGTTTTTGTGCCTAAACCTAACCAAATACTTTTTGTGCCTAAACCTAACCAAGTTGTTTTTGTGCCTAAACCTATCCAAGTTGTTTTTGTGCCTAAACCTAACCGAATAATTTTTGTACCTAAAACCTAACCAAGTTGTTTTTGTGCCTAAAACCTAACCAAGTTGTTTTTGTACCTAAAACCTAACCAAATAGTTTTTGTACCTAAAACCTAACCAAGTTGTTTTTTGTACTTAAACCCAACCAAGTTGATTTTGTGCCTAAAATCTAACCAAGTTGTTTTTATGCCTAAACCTAACCAAGTTGTTTTTATGCCTAAAACCTAACCAAGTTGTTTTTGTGCCTAAAATCTAACCAAATATTTTTTGTACCTAATCCTAACCAAGTC
>NC_060172.1:12326269-12328756 GCF_021292245.1 Micropterus dolomieu
AACTTCCTGGATTAACGTACGTATTTTAACGTTTTATACAGTCAATGATTTTAACCCAAAATATGATCTTGTCTTAAACATAACTAAGTCATTTTTGTGCCTAACACCTAACTAAGCAGTTTTGTGCTTAAAACCCAACCAAGTTGTTTTTGTGCCTAAAACCTAACCAAATAGTTTTTGTATCTAATCCTAACCAAGTTGTTTTTGTGCCTAAAACCTAACCAAGTTGGTTTTGTGCCTAAACCTAACAAAGTTGTTTTGGTGTCTAAAACCTAACCAAGTTGTTTTGGTGTCTTAAACCCAACCAAGTGTTTTTTGTGTCTAAAACCTAACCAAGTTGTTTTTGTGCCTAAATCCAACCAAGTCGTTTTGGTGTCTTAAACCTAACCAAGTGTTTTTTGTGTCTAAAACCTAACCAAGTTATTTTTGTTCCTAAAACCTAACCAAGTTGTTTTGGATCCTAAAACCTAACCAAGTCGTTTTGGTGCCTAAAACCTAACCAAAGATTTTTTGTACCTAAAACCTAACCAAGTTGTTTTTGTGCCTAAACCTAACCAAATACTTTTTGTGCCTAAACCTAACCAAGTTGTTTTTGTGCCTAAACCTATCCAAGTTGTTTTTGTGCCTAAACCTAACCGAATAATTTTTGTACCTAAAACCTAACCAAGTTGTTTTTGTGCCTAAAACCTAACCAAGTTGTTTTTGTACCTAAAACCTAACCAAATAGTTTTTGTACCTAAAACCTAACCAAGTTGTTTTTTGTACTTAAACCCAACCAAGTTGATTTTGTGCCTAAAATCTAACCAAGTTGTTTTTATGCCTAAACCTAACCAAGTTGTTTTTATGCCTAAAACCTAACCAAGTTGTTTTTGTGCCTAAAATCTAACCAAATATTTTTTGTACCTAATCCTAACCAAGTCGTTTTGGTGCCTAAAACCTAACCAAGTCATTTTGGTTCAGAAAACTAAGTCGTTTTGGTGCCTAAAATCTAACCAGGTCGTTTTGTGCCTAAAACCTAACCAAGTCGTTTTGGTGCCTAGAACGTAACCAAATCCTTTTGGTGCCTAAAACCTAACCAAGTTGTTTTTGTGCCTAAACCTAACCAAATAGTTTTTGTGCCTAATCCTAACAAAGTTGTTTTTGTGCCTAAACCTAACCAAATAATTTTTGTACCTAAAACCTAACCAAGTTGTTTTGGCGCCTAAAACCTAACCAAGTTGTTTTTGTACCTAAAACCTAACCAAATAGTTTTTGTACCTAATCCTAACCAAGTTGTCTTTTGTACTTAAACCCAACCAAGTTGATTTTGTGCCTAAAACCTAACCAAGTTGTTTTTATGCCTAAACCTAACCAAGTTGTTTTTGTGCCTAAAACCTAACCAAGTTGTTTTTATGCCTAAAACCTAACCAAGTTGTTTTTGTGCCTAAAATCTAACCAAATATTTTTTGTACCTAATCCTAACCAAGTCGTTTTGGTGCATAAAACTAAGTCGTTTTGGTGCCTAAAATCTAACCAGGTCGTTTTGTGCCTAAAACTAACCAAGTTGTTTTGGTGCCTAAAACCTAACCAACGACTTTTCCTGCCTCAAACCTAACCAGGTTGTTTTGGTGCCTAAAATCTAACCAGGTCGTTTTGTGCCTAAAACTAACCAAGTCGTTTTGGTGCCTAAAAACTAACCAATCAGTTTTGGTGCCTAAAACCTAACCAACGACTTTTCCTGCCTAAAACCTAACCAGGTTGTTTTGGTGCCTAAAACCTAACCAACTACTTTTCATGCCTAAAACATAACCAGGTTGTTTTGGTGCCTAAAACCTAACCAACTAGTTTTTGTGCCTAAAACCTAACCAAGAAGTTTTTGTACCTAAAACCTAACCAAATAGTTTTTGTACCTAATCCTAACCAAGTTGTCTTTTGTACTTAAACCCAACCAAGTTGATTTTGTGCCTAAAATCTAACCAAGTTGTTTTTATGCCTAAACCTAACCAAGTTGTTTTTGTGCCTAAAACCTAACCAAGTTGTTTTTGTGCCTAAAATCTAACCAAATATTTTTTGTACCTAATCCTAACCAAGTCATTTTGGTGCATAAAACTAAGTCGTTTTGGTGCCTAAAATCTAACCAGGTCGTTTTGTGCCTAAAACTAACCAAGTTGTTTTGGTGCCTAAAACCTAACCAACGACTTTTCCTGCCTCAAACCTAACCAGGTTGTTTTGGTGCCTAAAATCTAACCAGGTCGTTTTGTGCCTAAAACTAACCAAGTCGTTTTGGTGCCTAAAAACTAACCAATCAGTTTTGGTGCCTAAAACCTAACCAACGACTTTTCCTGCCTAAAACCTAACCAGGTTGTTTTGGTGCCTAAAACCTAACCAACTACTTTTCATGCCTAAAACATAACCAGGTTGTTTTGGTGCCTAAAACCTAACCAACTAGTTTTTGTGCCTAAAACCTAACCAAGAAGTTTTTGTACCTAAAACCTAACCAAATAGTTT
>NC_060172.1:12328776-12329919 GCF_021292245.1 Micropterus dolomieu
TTTAAAATATTAAAATGGTGACTGTCGACCACGTACGTATTCATAGCCTCAGCAGTGTTATTTTGTGTGCAGGAAGCGGTGGCTGGTGTCATCTTGCTGGTGTGTAAGGAGGCGCTGCAGCACCACGGCATCTCTCTGAACATGGAGGGATTGGTGAACCTGCAGCTGAGCTCCAAGAGCGTCGGCGTCTTCGAGGCTTTCTACAACTCTGTCAAGGTGAACTATGATCCACATATAATAATTTAAATAGTCGGTCAGAAGGCCTGCAGTCTAAAGACTAGATCATGCCTCACTCATCCTCACAGAGAAATTTGATAAATAAAGACAGAATAGCAAAGCATACATTCTCTGGTTTCAGCTTCTCCTCCATGTGAAATGTGACTATTTTTATATAATAATATACAATATTATTCTGTATTTATCATTTTGTCTAAAAAGAAAAGTGAAAAATAGCTGTCTAATTTTTTGACGTCTTGACTGGTCCAAACAAAACCTGAAAATGTTCAATTTCAAATCATATTAGACAAACATAATCAAGCAATTTTCCCCTTTAAGAAGATGGAAACAGAGAATGTTTATATTTTTGCTTGATAAATGACTCAGTCAATATGTTGTTTCACCTCAAATGGAAATACTTATACGTATCGTATAAATATGTCAGAAACATGTGTCCCATTTCAGAAGCCGTCTTCCCTCATTTTGTTTTTAAGGATAAATATGGCAAAAGAGGTTAACAAAGCTGTGTTCAGGTGCTCTTGTCAACCTGTAAAGGTAGAAAATAATCATGGGAATTGTTAATAATAATTAGCAGGTGTTTGGCTTCAGCATCACATGAATTGGACAGTGACAAACCCACATGTCAGTTATAAAAGTCAGACATAAACTGCAGTTTGTCTTTGTTAAATAGTCAGAGTTTGCAGGAAGGAACGGTTGATATTGACATTTAGGATTTCTGTAAATAAACGTTTGCTAATATTAATCAGACCAATCATTTGTCATGTTGCAGCCCATCCAGCTGATCAGCAGTAACATCGAGGTGGCCAAGGCAGGAAAAGTCCCGGCAGGCAAGACCGAGATCCCCTTTGAGTTCCCGCTGAACACAAAAGGCAACAAAGTGTTGTACGAGACCTACCACGGTGTCTT
>NC_060172.1:12329939-12423616 GCF_021292245.1 Micropterus dolomieu
GTACTTAAACCCAACCAAGTTGATTTTGTGCCTAAAATCTAACCAAGTTGTTTTTATGCCTAAACCTAACCAAGTTGTTTTTGTGCCTAAAACCTAACCAAGTTGTTTTTGTGCCTAAAATCTAACCAAATATTTTTTGTACCTAATCCTAACCAAGTCATTTTGGTGCATAAAACTAAGTCGTTTTGGTGCCTAAAATCTAACCAGGTCGTTTTGTGCCTAAAACTAACCAAGTTGTTTTGGTGCCTAAAACCTAACCAACGACTTTTCCTGCCTCAAACCTAACCAGGTTGTTTTGGTGCCTAAAATCTAACCAGGTCGTTTTGTGCCTAAAACTAACCAAGTCGTTTTGGTGCCTAAAAACTAACCAATCAGTTTTGGTGCCTAAAACCTAACCAACGACTTTTCCTGCCTAAAACCTAACCAGGTTGTTTTGGTGCCTAAAACCTAACCAACTACTTTTCATGCCTAAAACATAACCAGGTTGTTTTGGTGCCTAAAACCTAACCAACTAGTTTTTGTGCCTAAAACCTAACCAAGAAGTTTTTGTACCTAAAACCTAACCAAATAGTTTTTGTACCTAATCCTAACAAAGTTGTCTTTTGTACTTAAACCCAACCAAGTTGATTTTGTGCCTAAAATCTAACCAAGTTGTTTTTATGCCTAAACCTAACCAAGTTGTTTTTGTGCCTAAAACCTAACCAAGTTGTTTTTGTGCCTAAAATCTAACCAAATATTTTTTGTACCTAATCCTAACCAAGTCATTTTGGTGCATAAAACTAAGTCGTTTTGGTGCCTAAAATCTAACCAGGTCGTTTTGTGCCTAAAACTAACCAAGTTGTTTTGGTGCCTAAAACCTAACCAACGACTTTTCCTGCCTCAAACCTAACCAGGTTGTTTTGGTGCCTAAAATCTAACCAGGTCGTTTTGTGCCTAAAACTAACCAAGTCGTTTTGGTGCCTAAAAACTAACCAATCAGTTTTGGTGCCTAAAACCTAACCAACGACTTTTCCTGCCTAAAACCTAACCAGGTTGTTTTGGTGCCTAAAACCTAACCAACTACTTTTCATGCCTAAAACATAACCAGGTTGTTTTGGTGCCTAAAACCTAACCAACTAGTTTTTGTGCCTAAAACCTAACCAAGAAGTTTTTGTACCTAAAACCTAACCAAATAGTTTTTGTACCTAATCCTAACAAAGTTGTCTTTTGTACTTAAACCCAACCAAGTTGATTTTGTGCCTAAAATCTAACCAAGTTGTTTTTATGCCTAAACCTAACCAAGTTGTTTTTGTGCCTAAAACCTAACAAAGTTGTCTTTTGTACTTAAACCCAACCAAGTTGATTTTGTGCCTAAAACCTAACCAAGTCGTTTTGGTGCCTAGAACGTAACCAAATCCTTTTGGTGCCTAAAACCTAACCAAGTTGTTTTTGTGCCTAAACCTAACCAAATAGTTTTTGTGCCTAATCCTAACAAAGTTGTTTTTATGCCTAAACCTAACCAAGTTGTTTTTATGCCTAAACCTAACCAAGTTGTTTTTGTGCCTAAAACCTAACCAAGTTGTTTTTATGCCTAAAACCTAACCAAGTTGTTTTTGTGCCTAAAATCTAACCAAGTTGTTTTTATGCCTAAAACCTAACCAAGTTGTTTTTGTGCCTAAAATCTAACCAAATATTTTTTGTACCTAATCCTAACCAAGTCATTTTGGTGCATAAAACTAAGTCGTTTTGGTGCCTAAAATCTAACCAGGTCGTTTTGTGCCTAAAACTAACCAAGTCGTTTTGGTGCCTAAAACCTAACCAACGACTTTTCCTGCCTCAAACCTAACCAGGTTGTTTTGATGCCTAAAACCTAACCAGGTTGTTTTGATGCCTAAAACCTAACCAGGTTGTTTTGGTGCCTAAAACCTAACCAACTACTTTTCATGCCTAAAACCTAACCAGGTTGTTTTGGTGCCTAAAACCTAACCAACTAGTTTTTGTGCCTAAAACCTAACCAAGAAGTTTTTTAGAGAAATTATTTAGAAATTAAATGAAATGAGAATGATAACATTTTGCCTGCACCATCTTTACATTATTGTCTTAGGAAATTCCTTAGACAGAAAAGTTTATTATAGAAATCTATTTATCAATGGAAATTTTAATGCAATCAAAACTTGATTTTTGCCCTTTTTTCAGGTTACAGCAATAGCCCCTCAAAAGGTCTGTGCACATCCCTGACAAAGATTTAATGTGTAGGTAATCAGACAGCTTTGGAGTTGATGGATGGAAGGTGTACTTTTCATTTTCAGATCTATAAACCAGCAGTATCCCCCTGTTTCTAGTCTTTGTGCTAAACTAAGGTAACACATTTGATCACTGTCCCGCACAGAAACTGAAATTAGTAGGCTATGAAACTCTACATCTGACTGCGTAACTCAATGAACAAGCATTTCCCCTCAAAATATCTGACTAAGATACTGATTATCAGAACTAAATATACATTACTAGCAGCTTCAATCCCAAAACATCAGTATCAGCATCTTGTGTAAATTTCAAACTAAGAGGATCTCTTTACCTGGAGTAGAGAAATCTGATAATAGATCAATATGATTATATGTGCCTATTACACATCCACTGGTGCTGATGTTTCTGTTTTTTATTTGAATGCCATATCCTTTCTTAAAAGAAATCAGAATGTGCATGACGTGATTCCTGGAAACATATGGAAGCGTTTTTTTGTTATGTTATTAGGACAAATAGATTATGATGGTAATAACACAGTGGGTATGGTGGTACAAATGGATATATGATGTAGAATTAAAAGGCTAATAAAAGTGATTGGTTTTGCTTTGCAAATAAAGGTTTCTTTATTATTTAAAAAATAAAATGAAATGTTGTGTGTCACTTTTTGCAAAAACAGATAATGAGTGTCTCCTAGGGCATGCTGGGATACTGTGTAGGTTCCAGTCAGCCTGTATATGAATGAGTTATAAAGAATGGATAGAAAGATGAATAGATGGGGATGTTTGAAGGACAAACAGGTTCAGCCAACATCTCTTCCGTCTCAGTTATCTTTAGCTGTCAGCTTATGTTGTGGCAACAGTGAAGAGCAGCCAGTGAGCTTCAGTGTAATCAGGTCAAAACAATCTTTTAATCTAATGCACAACTGATCGTTTTACATTCAGAGGTAACATTTTGATCAACGTCAGGACTAAAGGTTGCATCTTACATAGACCAATGAAAATTTTGTCATTTAAGTTTTTATTTAAATGTTGGATTAATCAAACATGTGAAAAAACAAACACTTCAATATAATCCATACAAACATGTTAAATAGAAAAAATTAAAACACATCATCATTTGATACAAAAGAAATAATACCATCTATCCCCAACTATGAATGAATGAAGGATGTTAAAAAAAAAAAAGTCTTCCTCCTCTTACGTGTTATAGTTACCTTTACATTACATTACATTTATTCATTTAGCTGACGCTTTTGTCTAAAGCAACTTACAATTGCTATATATGTCAGAGGTCACACACCTCACAACACAACTAGGGGTTAAGTGTCTTGCTCAGGAACACATTAGTGGATGTGTCACAGTGGGAATTGAACCCGGGTCTCTCTTACCAAAGGCAGGTGTCTTATCCACTGTCTCATCACCACCCACCTATTTCCATTTTTTATATCTTTCAAAAAATTATCCCAGACCTGGTATAATTTTCCTTTGTTATCATTGAACCACATATTCTTATGTATGTAAATATAAAAACGCTAATGTCAAGTTTTTCACTGAGTTCTTCAAGATGTCAAATCTTTACAGCAAACTGCTGACTTTACAGGTAAAAGGTGGGAAATGTTTACATTTATTTAGTGCATTAACAATCAAATCAATCTCAACATGTCACAATTGGCTGACTTTAAGGCCATGGCACGTAGAGTTATTTTCTTTGCAGACCAGCAGACGTATTAATATACAATGTCGGCCAACTACATGTATATTTTAAAGGTGTGGTTTACCCGTGTAACATTAAAAACCCAAAAAATATATTTACCTCCTACCTAATGGTATCTAGTCATGCAAATTGTCTTGGTATTGACCGAATTGGTTTTGACATGTTCACTTCTACCCAAACTACATTAAAAAAATACACTGTTAACAGGTAAAACTATTCACAGTGAGATCTGTGGATTATTTTTCACAAAAGGTTGTAAAGGACATAGGCTACTTTCCCTGTTGCAGGGGGTAATGTCAATTTTTGCTTTGAGCAGCCCCATTGGATTGGGATGGCAGAAATCTCAAGGACAGAGAGCGCACAATACTTAAACTAGTTGCATGGCCAGACTCCATCAAGTGTTATAGTCAGGTCGACGCTTTTACTTTGACGGATTCATGCCGGAAGCCTTCAAGAAAGACAGGCTGATGCCACTTTTATTCTGAAGTATTTAGACCGGAAGCCGTCTCGGTGCCGAGAGGAACACAAGCTAGGAGAGTAACAGACGTTAAAAAACACTTTTGTTTGTTGATTGTGTGTTGTTTTAAAACGACATAGCCTGGAACCAATTATTTAAATGTCTGCCTGATGTGTGATGGTCAGAGATGAGCGTCACTTTGGATATAAGACTGAAAAGAGCAAACAAAGTTTACCATGAAGGGGTAAGTATAACGTTACGTGAACCACTACCAGCTAACAAGCTAACGTTACTACTATGGCCTGTGTCAGCTAGCAATAACGTTAACCTTTCTGTCTTGGTATTTACTAACTTTTAACTGTCAGTAAAGTAGTGTGTTTTATAAAGACGCTAGCTAGCTAGGAGGCGTTGTCTTCTCCGCACATGACCAGCAGCTGATTAGCAAGGTGTTACACCAAAATCTGTTACCCTGTCAGATTCTGTGCCACTCGAAGATCAGCTACAGCCTAAAAACACTGATGGACTGACAAAAACTGACAGGTGAATTGGCTGCTATCGCTACTGTAAAAGTGTAGGTAGGTAAAATCAATCTATCAAAATACAGTGTTCGAACATGATAAAAACATTTTCACTGGCAGCTACCGATACATCTATGAGACTTCTTCAGAATCAGACACAGCTTTATTGCCAAGTAGTTTTACACATACAAGGAATTTGCTTTATTGACCTAACGTTAAACATATAAAAATATGAAACTGAGGAAATACACAAGTTATAGAATAATAACAAAGACTATGTGCAATACGACATTTAATTGTTTACATGTGTCCCGGTGATGATTGAGCCCAGGATGGGCACTGGGTGATGGGGGTAGGTGGGGTTGGGCTCTTCCTGAGCCATCTCTACTTTGTTCAGAGCGTTGAGCTCCAGGTAGTTCTGGCTGCACCAGTTCACCAGATGGTCAGTTCACCACCTGGTCAGTCAACCACCTGTAGGCTGACTCATCCCCACGAAAGATGAGCCCAGTGAGGGTGGGGTCATCCGCAAGCTTCAGGAGCAGGATACTGCTATAAATCTTTATTACTAATTGGAACTCTACAGATAAATTGTCTAGTTATAATTAACAAGAAGCTGCAGTACAGAAATGGCAGACTAGTTTTGAGATTATTTAGAAACAGTGTCACCATTAAATGGTTTAATTGTTTGTTTTTGATGTCTTTATGTTAAAAAAGTCCTCCTTATCTCCTAAACTCCTACTTATCTGATTTTTTTTCTTTTACTGAACTCCCAAATATCAATATCTGACTACAGTATCGGTCTGGGTATAGTACTAATGCTGCGTTCCAGGCAACTTGGAACTCGGAAATTTCTGATCTCCTCCAACTACAAAAACTATCCGGGATCACGGTCAGCCATGGTTTTCGTTCACATTTGGCATAAATCACCACCATGCACCTGGAATGCTTTGAGGTCAGAAGTCAGAAGTTTCAACTGGGAAAAATCCCAGTTCTGACCTGTCTCGAACATAATTCCACCGTCTCCTCTACAGTAACATTTACTACTATTAAAATTGCTGCAAGAACCTGCTCCTGCAGATTCATCCTCCCTAACATTATGAGGACACGTCTGTTCCTCACCCAGGAGGCAGCGCATGTTATGTTTCAGACTCTTGTCATTTCGCAACCTGCTCCTGGCTGGTGTGCCTTATACAGTCTATGGTGTGCCTACATGTCAGCAGGGGCTAGTACGCTCTGTTACTGCCAATCGGCTTGGTACTCCCTCAGTACGAGGGGGGCACAGCTACCGCTCAACACAATCATGACTCTTTTGTCCTGTCCTGGTTTCACAATAGTGGGGGAAAAAACTAAGACAACAACAAAACACTCTTAAGGTAAAATAAAAAGCACCAGCAGTAAATGACAGTGTGTCGGGGTATTTTCACTTTTATTTAAATTGGGCTGCCCTCAGATGCACTGGTGAGAGAGAGTGAAAATGTAGCTGAAATTCTTTATCAGGTCTTAAAAGTGTAGCACTGGTACAGATGCTGGTGCCGCATTAGTTCTACATGTAATCCAACACTGCAGCAGGTCTAACATCAGAGTTTAAAATATTAAAATGGTGACTGTCGACCACGTACGTATTCATAGCCTCAGCAGTGTTATTTTGTGTGCAGGAAGCGGTGGCTGGTGTCATCTTGCTGGTGTGTAAGGAGGCGCTGCAGCACCACGGCATCTCTCTGAACATGGAGGGATTGGTGAACCTGCAGCTGAGCTCCAAGAGCGTCGGCGTCTTCGAGGCTTTCTACAACTCTGTCAAGGTGAACTATGATCCACATATAATAATTTAAATAGTCGGTCAGAAGGCCTGCAGTCTAAAGACTAGATCATGCCTCACTCATCCTCACAGAGAAATTTGATAAATAAAGACAGAATAGCAAAGCATACATTCTCTGGTTTCAGCTTCTCCTCCATGTGAAATGTGACTATTTTTATATAATTGTAAACTGAGTATCTTTTGGATTTTGATTGGACAAAAGAAAACGTTTGAAGACCTCAAACTGGGCTCTGGGAACTAGTGATGATAAATAATGAATTTGAAAGATCATCAACATATTAATTGATAATGAAAATAATTGCTGCTTACAGCCGCAATCCTTAAAATTTAACAGTTTCAAGACACATTGAGTCAAGTGTGGATGTTAGTGCTGAGACTAACAATTATTAATAAATATTATAATAATATACAATATTATTCTGTATTTATCATTTTGTCTAAAAAGAAAAGTGAAAAATAGCTGTCTAATTTTTTGACGTCTTGACTGGTCCAAACAAAACCTGAAAATGTTCAATTTCAAATCATATTAGACAAACATAATCAAGCAATTTTCCCCTTTAAGAAGATGGAAACAGAGAATGTTTATATTTTTGCTTGATAAATGACTCAGTCAATATGTTGTTTCACCTCAAATGGAAATACTTATACTTATCGTATAAATATGTCAGAAACATGTGTCCCATTTCAGAAGCCGTCTTCCCTCATTTTGTTTTTAAGGATAAATATGGCAAAAGAGGTTAACAAAGCTGTGTTCAGGTGCTCTTGTCAACCTGTAAAGGTAGAAAATAATCATGGGAATTGTTAATAATAATTAGCAGGTGTTTGGCTTCAGCATCACATGAATTGGACAGTGACAAACCCACATGTCAGTTATAAAAGTCAGACATAAACTGCAGTTTGTCTTTGTTAAATAGTCAGAGTTTGCAGGAAGGAACGGTTGATATTGACATTTAGGATTTCTGTAAATAAACGTTTGCTAATATTAATCAGACCAATCATTTGTCATGTTGCAGCCCATCCAGCTGATCAGCAGTAACATCGAGGTGGCCAAGGCAGGAAAAGTCCCGGCAGGCAAGACCGAGATCCCCTTTGAGTTCCCGCTGAACACAAAAGGCAACAAAGTGTTGTACGAGACCTACCACGGTGTCTTCGTCAACATTCAGGTGAGCGACGGACACAGAGGTTAAATCTGCATGCTCTTTACAGACACACAGACTTCTCATGGGAAGACAGCAGGTAGATTTTGTTTATGTGAACTGTGCTGAAGTACAAGGAGTAAGACACAAACTTCAAATACCTCTAGTTTAACTCTGTTTTCACCTCTTGACGTATCAGGGAAAATCCCTACGTGGTGACAGATCGGGAGGTCGCTTCCTTAAAAGTTCACAATCAGCAGTTTAGCTTTTGAATTAATTTTAAAATCATATTAATAATCTCACACAGTGCTGGTTGGCTTGTCTGCAGCAGAGTTCCCTTGGAAGAGGCACCGGTCCAATTAAGAATCCTTAATTTTATCAATTTAAACTTCACATTTCTTTATTTTATTCATGTATTTGTTTACATGTGAAAAAAATACAATTATTATAAAAGATATGACATGTACACAAAGAGATTTGCATATATACAAACGCATGTTTACTTACATATACTAAAGTAAACAAGATGTAGGAAGCTAACAGTTCACATAAAGACCTGCTAAACAAATCTCATTCCCTTTAATTTTTATGTAATTACATTGGATTGTGTGCAGATGACAAAAACCTATGTCACAAAATAATCAGTCACTCACTGTTCCCAAACGCAGAGAATGAACCTCCATGTAAAAAAAAAAACAACAACAAGAAACTAATTCACAAAGTTAAGGTTGAAATAGTTTTTCTGTCCTGTTTGTCTTCTCCTCAGTACACCCTCCGCTGTGACATGAAGCGCTCCCTGCTGGCCAAAGACCTGAGCAGGAGCTGTGAGTTCATTGTGCACTGTCAGGTGAGTGAAACTGATTTTATTTAGATAAAATACAGGGATGATGATTGAGGACATTTATTTAGAATTTGTTTTTAGTTATTTTTTTAATTACTTTATTCATATTGCTCTCTTGTCAGTGGTGGAATGTAAATAAGTACATTTATCCTTGGAGAAATTTGACTTACCTGCGCTTTACTTTTATTTCATGTGCTACTTTATACTTCTGCTGCACTACGATACTTTTTACTCTCCACTACATTTATCTGATAACTTTACAAGCTATGACTTTTGCCCACAAAACGTGTGAAAATGTACGCTGCAATGATTAGTCGATTAACAATTAATTGGAAACTATTTGGCTAAGCATTTAAGGGATTTTTCATGTAAAAAGATTTCATGACTCCAGCTTTACAGATGTGAGCGACATATTTCACTATTTTCCTAATTTTTATGAACCAAACAATAAATCAATTAATGGAGAAAATAATCAGTAGATTAATCCATAATGAGAATAATCATTAGTTGCAGTCTGATACAAAATAGTTCAAAATGAGCTCCACCTCAACTACAACAATAAAATCCTGCTATTACATGAATGTATTAGTAGTAGTAATAATCTAAAAATATAACATATAATAGTATTAAAAATATAACGGTCACAGGCGACTGCATTGAGTACTTTTTACTTGCTTTTACTATTTTAGTATTTTAACAGTGTGGTATCAGTAGTCTTATTTAAGTAAAGGATCTTAATACTTCCTCCACCACTGCTCTCTAGATGTTTAAGTGGTCACTGAGATTTCTATAGATGTTGATTCAACTTTTTCTCCAACCTAAATCTTGTGTACATCCCATCTGTGCTCTTTTGTTTGTTACAAACACGTGTGGCACATGGTGTCTGAAAGTGAGATTTTCTGGAGGTGCATCAGCTGAAACTCAGATGAGATTTTAACCGTGCTGCTCTTTTTTGTTTCCAGCCGCAGAAAGCTAAAGTTGTCCCAACTCCAGTCAACTTCACCATCACTCCAGACACCCTGCAGAATACCCGCGAGGTGAGGAAACAATGTGTATTTTATTGCTCCATGTTCATTTAAAAGCTGTACTGAGAGCACGAAACTTCCTTTCTTGTCCTTAGAGGAGTTCACTGCCAAAGTTCCTCATCAGAGGCCACTTAGATGCCACCAACTGTGTAATCAGCCAGCCGTTGACAGGAGAGGTGGTGGTGGAAAACTCGGATGTTCCCATCAAGAGTATTGAACTGCAGCTGGTGCGAGTAGAGACCTGTGGTGAGTTCACGCTGTGAGATGATTGGTTTAACCGTTCTGTGTTGCTTGTTTTCTAAACATCCTGCTGCGTGCAGGTTGTGCTGAAGGTTACGCTAGAGATGCCACGGAGATCCAGAATATCCAGATAGCTGAAGGTGATGTCTGCCACAGCTTCCCTATTCCCATCTACATGGTGTTCCCCAGACTGTTCACCTGCCCCACACTGGAGACCACCAACTTCAAAGTCGGTCAGTAAACCTCGCTACTCTGCAATAGGGCTGAACGATTTTGAAAAAATATCTATTTATTTTTTATGCACCGTATTACACGTTTTCTTTTTCAGAATAACCAGGGGTGTTTGAAAATGAATATGAATTTTAGGTGTAAATTTCATAGCTCATTACAGAACAATAACACAGCCAGCGACATTTTGGTGAAAACTGACAGCAACTGAGCTTCTTAAACCTCATAACCAATAAATAAAATAGGTGAATATTGAATGAGTACAAGAAGAAATATTATCTGAAATCAAACCATGTCACTCACCTTTCTGACTTCATATGGGTCAACTCCTAGAATGTGAATAGTTCACTCAAGACTCATAACCAATAATTAAGACGATTTGTTTGATATATTAATTTCCTATAAGGGATAATTGGACACAACCAAACTTTGAAGAAGGGGTTAGCTCTGTCTCATAGCTTTGTCTCATGAGGACCAGGGCTATTAACATGTTCCCTAAACCTCTTATTTGTATATTTTTATATAGGTTTATTATGCACCAGTTTACCCAGGCAAATTCCTTGTATGTGTACTACATCGCAATAAAGCATTTTGATTGACAGCAAGATACCCAGTCAGTTTGTGTGCAAACTTCACTTTAATGTGTCCAAACATTTATGGAAATCACCCAATTTATTTTTAATCAGATATTCATGACCATAGAATAGCGATGCTGTTCCTGTGGCGTGATGATCAGTAGGTTTGTTTCTCCCCTTTTTAGAGTTTGAAGTGAACATCGTCATCGTGCTTCATGATGACCACCTGATCACGGAGAACTTCCCTCTGAAGCTGTGCAGAGTCTGAACCTGGAAATCACATCGGCACTGAGATAAGTTCACTGCAGGCCTGGGCGCCCCAAAAACGCGAGTCTTCTGTTTCCATGTGGAGATCTGAACAGATTTTCTACATAATTTAATAATTCCTCTAAAGCCAGAAAAAGTAGTAATGCTAACCAAGAGTGGCTCCACCAGCAGGAAGTGGTTTTGACTTAATAAACCTGCTTTTCTTTTCATAAATACACAAGTGTTTTGATATTGTTCCTTTGTGAATTTGTTATTTCAGTTTAATAAATGAAAGTGAATATTGAAGTTTGTAGTGTAATTTCTAGTGTCATGAAAAAAATTGTACTTCCCAGGATTTTAAGCCTTTTACTCAATGAAAAAAAACTCCCACTGCCATAAGTATTTAAAAAAGATAAAAAATATTACATCTGCATATCAAATGTTATTGTCAGTGTTATGCCTGATTGTACCCCTATTAAGTAGAGACTCGGTCCACCTACAAGATTTATTTCCACAGCTTTTAACCATATGGTTAGTAAAGATATAAGCATGTGCTTCAACACGGCATGAATCAGAACAAATCCACTGTGCTTAATGTGTTGTGATGCCCCAGATACAGCTAACATTAGCGACGTCTTGCGCCCGGGTACAAAACACAGCCGATGTTCACCTTTTTAGATGGATGGTAAACGAATGATTTCTGCAAATGATCCCAATATATATGTATTTTTCTTATTTACAAGTCCCCTCTAGTACAGAAACTCCTTTCACTTTATCTACGGAGGAGAAAGATGAATTTCACCAAGCAGTGACAAGATTTGTGGTGAAGGGGTTGAAATGGGAACAGAGATGGGATTCTGTGCTGGGGGTATTGCGCAATACCAGCAAGAACGCAACATCTCAAACAGTCAGCAGCGTTTTGTGTGCTCGTGACATTGCAAGTTCATTCTTCTAAGAACGACTAGCAAGAAGATACTCCCCAACAACAGAAGTCCATTCTTGGTTTTGAGAAACACCCTGTGTGTTGCAATTTATGATGCGTGGTGCAAATGATCTAACATTTACCCTCAGTGCCCCGTGCACTCCAAACCATTATCCGAGGTTTAGCAGAAAAATGAATTGCTAATGCACTTTGACAAATAAAAGCCTTTGCACTTTAATGGCACTAAAAGATGATAACGAGCTCAAACACAAGACCTTCGTTTATTGAAAGTATAATTTGATGTTTCCCCCGCATGTCTAATCATTTTCAACAATACAAAAAAAACTTAGTCTATGCTTTTCATTTTAATGAAATAAGCAGTTAAAAAATAAAAAGATAAAAGCAGACGTGTAGGTAGTGAAGGATGGAGTGGGGGTGATAGGGTTAAGACATCACAGGGCTTGGCGTCTCCTTCCAGACAGCGCGGGGAAATCGTCAGGCAGTAATGCGTGATCTCTACAGGTGGGACAGGTGCTCTGCTCCTTCAGCCACGACCTTATACACTGAAAACAAACAGGACAAAGGCTGCACCTTAAAACCAGCAGCAGAAACTGAGAACAGCAGTCACTGTCCACACATCAAATCTAATCTTGTTTATTTATCTCCTTTTGATGGAAACTAGAACAATTTGATGTTATTCCGCTCTTTGGCAGATGGTGGCAGTAACATGCAAAGCAGCATAACAATGCACAGTGAACAAGGAGCGACTTCTTTGGAACCGTTTTATAAGGAAGGAAAAGCACATTTGTTAAAACCTGGAGGACACACACAATGCAATATTATTGTTCTCCAACGGAAATTTTCAAGACCATACAGGATTCAATTTAATATTTTTCAGGGTCAAACCAATCAAAGAATTATCAATAACAAGCCGGGACAATGTCAGTACTTTCCAGCTGTATATAGCAGTAATTCCTAGTAATATAATTAACGTAGGGCTGGGCAATAAAAAAAAAAAAAAAAAAAAAAATCAATATCATAAATGTTCGATAATGTTTCATTTAATTCATTTGAATAAAGAACAAATTAGTAATAAAACATTTTTTTAAAGGTTAATTTTACTATCGCCCAGACATCGACTCAGTCAAGTGGCAGAAAATTGATGAAAAATAAAGGCGGTTTAAGCGATTCTAATTCGGGGCTCATCTTTTTGTCCCACGTTGGCAAGACTGTCCAAAAAAATTAAAATTTGCAACATTGGTTCAGAAGCTGGTTTGGCATTTATCACAAACTTGTTAAACTTAAAAGCCTGCCGGCTCTAGAGTTGCAACACAAACAATGGAGTGCAGTGATGAAATCTTTAAAATGGTACATGAAGCAGTTTCTGAAGGCCCGTGCGGTTTCAACAAACATCAGTGTCTTTGCTCACCTCGTTGTGGAAGCCGTGTCTGCACTCCAGCACGCAGACGTCCTCTGGATTCATGTCATCGTGACAGATGATGCAAGGATCCTCAACGTTCAGCTGCAATCAAGACAAAGACACCAAGCAAAATTTCAGTCACGCTAGCACCTCCAGAGATGCCAATGTAGGTTAATGGATTGTTGAGAGATCTGTTAAAGCAAAGTAAGATCTTAAAAGTGTCTTATGACCACCTATTAATATCTTGCTTTTGTGTTCAGTGTGAAAGAGTACGATCGTTATTCACTCCCAAGTCAAATGAATGAAGTAGTCACAAGTAATGGAAACATGACGCTAATTTTCGCCCCCTTTTCCAGCTCATTGCTATGAGTAAATAGCTAGGAACATTATTTTTTACAGTTTGTGAGAGAGCTTATCCTGTTGTGTGTGAAAGTGAAATAATAAGACGTTACTGGCACTGTAAGAAATAGAACCTATTGAAAATGCTGAGTGAAAGAGGCATTGCTCGCAGCCCAAGCTAAGTAATATATAAAAGTAAAAAGTGCTGAAGAAAAAATTGCTTGCAGTAAAAAGATTTTTAAAAAGTAATGTAACATTAACACCGGCCTCCATGCTGCTTTCTACTGTTTCCTAACCGTGTTATCCGGAACCTGTGACATCCAACATGTCACGTCTCGTCTACCAGAAAGGAGTCATTCATCCACATTTAAGTAACTTGCATTTCCGTGCTAATTTTGGTGTAAAATGTGTATTAGCAAGTGTTAGCATACCAACCACTTCACTGTATACGAAAAATCAAAAAACAAACTACCGCACACTGATCTGACTTTACTACCTTTATTGTGAGCAACGTGTTTTGCCCATTGCTTCTTCAGGCTCACACTTCAAATGCATACATTTACTTTACAACAAACTTTGGACTTTAATTTTTCCCCATCATCTGCCTGAAGAGAAACACTTGTTTGACTCCGCCTATTTTAAAATCACTTCTCAAGTCAAATGTACTCCCTCATGTTTCATCCATTTTATTCTGTATTTTATCTTTTTGTATATTTTACTATTGTTGTTGCCTGATTTTTCTGCTTTGTGTTGTAAAGCACTGATCCTAAATAAAATCTGGCATCATTTAAAATGTGAAAGGTAAATCGTTGTGGGAAATTGTGATGGGAACTTGTTTATCTATTTATGATGTTGTATAGATTAAATGATTTGTCAAAGTAGTGAGAGAATAATTAGTAAGAGAGAGAGTTACAACTAGGACTGGACAATAAAACAATATTTTTTTCCCAACAATATAACAAATGTTCAATAAATATTCAATAGATGTTTGACTTTATTCACTTGAATCATACATTAATGAGGAATATTGTTTTTTAATAGTATGTTTATTTTGTTGAGGAAAAAGCTTTTACTTAATTTTACTCCTGCATATTTGTTGACAAAGATTTTACCATAATTGTTTTGAATGTTCTACCTCAGATTTGTGAAGTGATCCACTGTTTGGCATCAAATGTTGACCATAAAGAAGAGTTTAAACCACAACTCTTCAACTTTCACTCAGGAGCAAAAATCAGCCTCTAAATTCCTAAGAAATAACGATTTGTTACTTATCGTGATAATTAGATATCAAAAGATATGAAACTTTTTCTTGTGATAACATTATCGGGGCATATTGTTCAGCCCTAGTTACAACCCTAATCCAGGCTCACATTATCAGAAATGTCTTAAGTGCACTGTTACACACTGTTAGTTGCTGCTTCAATTCAAACTCTTGGAGTGTGTCAGTGTAGTTCATAGTAATGGATGATCTTGGACTCACCGCGTTGGACTGTGTGGGTCTCTGGGGTCCGAGTGGTTGCCAAACTGGGGTCACGTAAGGAGGGGTCACATATCCCCCGGTTTTTGATTTGGCAGCAGAATTAAGCTTCTCCTGAGAGAAAAAAACAAGACAAAACTCAATGTGACTTGTTTTCAGCTGACTGGGCTGTTAATACCACAAGCTCTTCCGGTAACAGAGACCTGAGTGGGCACCTCTGTGTCGGTCTAGGTCCAAATGACTGATTTTAAAGATCCATATTATATTTGAGGAATTAACAACACTACATTCACAATAGCACGATAATTTTTAATTGAGAGTTGTTACACCGGTTCCTACACAGACTTATTTTTAGTCCAGAAAAATCACTTAATTTGTACTTGTCTTATTGTCCCATTGTTTTTTGAACTTGTTCTTATTTACTAGATTTTCCTGTTTTTATTCTTACTGTATGTTACTCTATTTGATAAGTGTCACATGAATCCTTGCATGTGAAAATTAGTCATAAGTGTCTTCAGAAATGGACCGATGGTTCTGTCAAGCTGCAAAAAAAAAAGAAAATCAAATCACCAATGTCTCTGAATGTCATACTGAGGTGATACAAAAAGAAAATTATTCTGGCCGATTCCACGAGCTCGACAGGAGAATATTTTAACGGACAGACAAGCAGCACAAATGTGGAGTTTTGCATTTGGGTTTAATAGAAGTTATTCATGTTTCAAAGAGAAAAGGCTTCATGGATTTTATATCTGATCCTCAAAGCATCTCCGGGAATCTCTCCCAACCAGGCTACTCTAGAAGTTTTCATCTTCAGAAAGACTTTTTCCAAATACAGCTGTTGTCTTTTATTCGTCCATTACGATGTATTCTGTCTAATCAGGTCTGGTAGAGAGACCTGTCGTATTGCTGGGCCTCTCTGGTCTGTGTGTCATTGTGTTTAAAACTCCAGTGAATCCAGGCAAGCGGACCTTCAGCTCTGATCACGAGGTCACAGGAAATAAGTAAAACCTTTACATACCTGATTGTCAAGGATCAGTTGGGTCACTCCGCCGACCATATCCTGCAGCGCCATGTTGCTAAAACTTCCACCGCTGGTTGAACGAAACTCCTGGACAAATCTCATCAAGTCTGTCCTGAACACAAAGACACACACAATTTATTTTAATGTATTTTATTGCCTACATTTGTCCTGCAAGTGGATAACTGCCAGATTTCTTGAAGGTCGGGTATGCGATTCTGGGGAAAACAAATCCAATACACTGTCTATCTCCTTGAGGACCGCTAGCTGTCTGTTCTGTGTGTGCGTTGAAAACTATGAAGTACACAGCCTTGACAGGTGGGCAACATTAGTGTTCCCATGTTTAATCAGAGTTTCACTGAACCATTTGTTCAGTATTGTTTTGTCAGTTGTGGTGACGTTGGCTATAGAAGCAGGAAAGCTGGGGGAGGGGTGTATTTGTTTGGCTGTTCAAATATCAACAATCTTTCTCCAGAATTAAATACCCCAGCTTTAGATCTAAAAGGTTTCTTCAGTTTGTTTCCATTCTTTGTACATACAGCACAAGACTGTTACCAAAAACAACTGAGTTTAAGCTTTTTGTGCCAAATAATTATAAAATTAAAAATGCACGTTGTGTAGTAAAATTACAGAAAAAGCAACTTGCCCATTATACTGGATTTTTTAAGGCCGATTATCAATATTGATAGTTGGAAATCTGAAAAATTTGACTACATATCTAAAGGATATTTTTAACAATCAATATCGATACAAACCTCTTAGATGTGCTTTTTTTTGAAGAATTATAAACAAATTACAGAGAGAGAGACATGCTGATGCTCTCTGCTGGACAAACTATACTGTTACTAAATTACATAGTTTTGAGGTATTTCTGTACTGCAGTTTCTAGGTGCTTATCAGCTGACGAATACACATACCAATATGTCTGCAATAAGCTAATGTTTGTCGATATATCTACCTGGCAGATTTGTCTAGCTCTACAAGAGAAAAGTGAAAACACATAGCTGACCATCTGATGGGAGGCAGCCATTTGTCTGTAAACAATCTGTGTACAAATTATGGGGGGAAATAATAATGGAAATTAGTTTTTTTAATACCCGAGTTAGCAGGTTAACTTGCATGCTGTCACAAGTATGTACAAGTTGGTATCAGCGTTACCTTGTATAGTCAGGGAACATGGTGGCCAGGCGCTCCATGGCTTTGTCAAACACAGTGCTGTGTGGAGGCTCCAGAGTCCTGGTCGGAGGTTTGTGCTGCAACTGAGCCACCGGCCGCTCCGGCTCAGTTGCAGACTGCTGGGTGAGCGGAGGAGAGCTGTGGGAGGACTGGGCTGATGACGAAGGGACAAGTTCTCTGGCTGCTGCAGACAGCTGCAATATTAATATTTGCAACATTAATATTTTTCTATATTTAAATGGGTCATTACTGTTAAATTGCCATAGAATTTTTTTTATTTTTTATTTTTTTTTACTGTGTTTGATTTTTGATTAAGACATTCTACTATTAGAGATAAACAAAGCTACTGCCAGCCCGATAATATATTATATGCCACCATGAGGTGTCTGCAATGACTACCACATTTCCTCCATGAGAGCCAATACTCAGTCGGTACTCTAGTAGACTATTGCCGTCCAAGTAGCACAACTTTCCACATGATCCTACAAATATTTCACAATAAGAGCCTAGTTAGCATTGAAAGATTCTGTCCACAGAAACGCTAGAGATTTTTAATCTGAAACGGATACAGCAAGTTCATTTTTTTAACCATGTCTGACACATTCTACAGATAAAAACATTTAAACTGCGGTGAAAGTAGTAATGTTACTTAGAGCCCGACCGATATGAGCTAATTGCATTTAATCGGCATCGGCCGTTTATAAAAGCAGATATGACTATTAAAAAACAAACCTAGACTCAGATCCTTCACTCATGTCATGGGTATTGCATAGTTTGCCCACCAGGGGGCGACCAGCTGCAGCTCCCCTGTTAACACCACAAAAACCAGGAAAGAAAACAATCTGCTGACCGGAGTTTACTCATGTAGAAACCAAGGGGGTAAGCCAGATCGGACAGTGAAGCCGACCAAAGCCTGCATGTAGGGGATCCATGTAGGCCCCAAAATGACGTCAAACCCTGTGACACCTGTTGCACATGAGATGCAACTGTATTGCTTAGATTATAAACTCTCGGCATTCTAAAAAAAAAAAAAAAACACACACACAAAAAAAAAAAACTACTGCGTCTACTGCGATCATGCGCAGTACGTAACTGTACATTTATTTCAAACAGTATGGCAGTTCTAGCGAACAGTCCACATTTGTCCCTAGTTCATCACGTCTAAATATTCTCTAAAGTCATGTAACGTTACAGCAGCTCACGCTGCCCGTTGCTAAATTAGCCACAAAGCTAATGCCATGTTTATCAGTGGAGGAGCGCTAACGTTAATGAGCCGTTAAACTATAGCTTCTAACATATTCTAAATATATCTGCAGCCGCCTGTCTGCATTTAGGAAAAGGTTTTATAGTCCACATACATACCAGCTTTCAACATCTGCCTGTTCGAAGTGTAGTTTACACAGTAAAGGGGTCTACTATCCAAATCATTCTTAAGATCAAAATATCAGCTCATAAATCGGCTCTTTCTCACTTTAATATTGGCCCCCAAAAACCCATATCGGTTGGGCTCTAATGTTACTGGTATGATACCCAGATGATTTTCACCGACTGAGAACTGTGCATCTCATGAAGGAAAAAAACAAAAAAAAAACAAAAAAAAAAAAAACAGGAAAAGCTGAATCTCTAGATGATGTGCTGCTCTAACCTGTTAACATAGGCGCCAAAATGAAAAGCAAGCGGTCCTGCGATGCACACGTGCTGCTCAGGAAGGTTGTGTGGCCCCATGTAATTCACCAGATTGACTTTTACTACTTATATATTCTTTTTTACACATTTGTAATTAATTGAATTGTTCAAAAAATAAACAAAAGTTAAATCTGAAGTTAGAAACAAGTCAAAGATAATGACTTCAAATTGTTTTTTTTGTAAAACCAATAAAGAAAAGGATATTTATTTACAAATATATAAAACTGAAAAGCCTCCTCCATGTTTGAGAAGCTTGAACTAATGTTAATAAACTGTAACATGCTGTTCTCGTTAGGCTGTACTGTTGAAATGTCTTACTGGAGGTTCAGGCTGGTCGTTGATGCTGACTGGTAGCAGCTCGCTGACTCTTCTGCCGTTCTTCACTTGATCTATTTGCTCCTGGAACTGAGCCTGTGAAACATACAGAGACAAGTCTTACTAAACATCTGGTTTAACACACCCACACGCACACTCCAACACCCCCCCCCTAAGGCATCCCTCAATTCAACACCATTGATCCCGTAAATCCTGGACACTTCCATTAAAAATCAATAAATAGCTTGTTTCAGCGGTGAAGTCTTAATTTCTCAGTCGCCATAATGAAAAAGTCAGTTGCACCTTGTTGAAGAAAAGCCAGAAGTTTGCAAATGAGTCCTAAGCCAAATTGATGGCTTTCCAGACTTTGGGGGCGCAGGGGTCGTTAGCGGCAATAGCACGGCAACCAGGGCACAGAATTAACACCCGACAAGGGCCAAATGTGTGTAGATTGAACATCAGACGGCTGTAAATGTTTGTTAAAAAATTGTTACATGACAAAAAAAAAAGTGAGTTTTAACATCATTTACTGGTGCACAGCTTCTGTCCTCCATCTATGTCAGACACACAATTTGTTTAGGAGTTTCTAAACTCTGTCGTGAAATTGAGCGTCTGTTTAGCGCACAGCATCACGTTTCATGTTCCCACTCTGCTGTTGAAATAGCAAAAATAAATATGCAAAATCCAGTTAGAAACATTTCAGGTGATGGTCACAATTTAGGTTTAGGGCCAGGTCAAAATTCTGAGTTAAAATTACTACTTCCTTAAAAAAAAAATTTTTCAACCATTCCCAAACACCTAAAATATTAAATTTACTATAAACAACTAATAAAACCAGCGAGGTTCAGTCATTTACCTCAGCAGTGGCAATTTTCTTTTCAACTTCTTGAACATCGGCTCTACAGCTGCTTCTTGCCATTTCCAGGTCTTGGGTTGGGAATCTGGAAAAGACAAAGGACATCACACACAAATCTGATACTAACTGGATTTCTCTGATAGCAGATCTGATCTCATTCCTCTTACCTGTGTGCTGCTTCGTCCAGTTTGGTCAGCAAAGCCTTGGCATTTGCCAGCTCTCTGTTGAGATCGTACAAACCCTGATCCCGACTACTCTCCATGACAGACAACTGGGGGAACAAAACAAGTGATTTACTTGACAAGCTCCAACACAGAGAAGCCAAGTACTGTCTTTTTTTCTGCTTGTCAGTTCACTGTCAAACTTGGAGGACACCTAATTGAGATCCCGTCTACACTACTCCGTTTTAGTTTAAAAACGGAAAATTAAAAGATATACTATCTCCGTCCACATGAGCGTCATCAACATCAGAGTTGATCTACGTCTATACTAAAACGACTGAAAACACATCTAGTGGCCATTCATGTACACCGAGCAAGCACTTGACATGAAGCAGATGGTCTATTCTGTAGTTACAGAAGATTTGGAGAAAGAATAAAGTACTACAGACGATGATCCACAACAGATTTTATTTTGCATGGACCAATAACGAGCTGGGACTGTTACTGAATATAACAATGGAGTTAAAAGGGGCGGTGGCGGCGGAAAACAGACCGGGAGTTGTCGCAAAGTAAATACGGCGACATAGCCTACACAGTACAAGTGTAAGCTATTCATAGTTTTCAGTCACGTGACACGTGCGGTGACCAGAAGGGCAAAACAGACCAAGATAGTGGCTCACACCGGACTCCCTCCTAGAGATGCAGCAAAAGCTGTTCAATTTTATTTGGATCACCTCTCAACTCAAGTAAAACACAGATATGGAGACAAACTGCAAGTGTTGGGCATTTGCGATCCGTATACAGCAATCGCTGCCATATTTCTGCAGCTAAAAACCACCCTGCCAGCGCTCGACTGTGGTAATGTTTACGTTTACCTTGAAGGGAATCACTCATCTAACACAGCTTTCCTCGTCGATTAATGCATTCGAAAGCACAACAACCATCCATCATTTTGGGAACGTAAAAGTAACAAACTCAATGTAACAGTGTTCACTTGCTTCCTGGTTGACGTCAGCGGAAAATAATGCCTTTTTTGCCCTCCAAGGGAGCGCTTTCCTTGGAATTTGACGTCACGTGGAAACTATGAATACGTGTTATTTGCACGGTACAAGATATTTTAATAAAAATATCAAGTCAAAACCTCTGTCAGCAGCATCATGTTTCTACATTACATGACTTCTGAGAGCCAATCAAAAGGAGCCAAAGGTGAACGTCCACGTCATCTAGAGCTCAAGACCAACGGCGTCCTGTCGTCCTGGGGACGACAGAAAATGTGTTTGGGACGAAGAGAAATATTCTGTACGACGTCTCTAGGACAAAAGGGATTGTGTAGGCCTATGAGTTTATTTATTACGATCACTAGCAAATGACAAACTGAACCGACCAAGCGCTGACTACAACGGAGGCCGTCTTCTCACGCCGTTACTACAGTCACGCCAGACTCACACAAGAGGCTAGCTGCTCACCGGCTCCCGCGGTACGGGTCCATCTGTCCTCTCAGTCACAAACTGCTTGCTGACCTCAATTGCGCTGTGTAGGCTTGCATTAAGCGCCACACATCAATGTTGAAGTGAAAACCAAATCAATATTCTAATAATGTCGCTAGCGGCGAGATTGATCTCCACCCAGTTGATGAAACTCTGCATACGGCATGATCGTAAAGAAACCACTGCGCGCCGAGACGCTGCCAGCGGACTCGCTTGTACAGTTTTGCATTAAACATCTAAAACCTTAAACACAATCTGGCTCTGTTTGGGGCTATGAGCTGCACTTTATCGGAGCTGCAGAAGTCAACATGAGGATTTGCGCAGAGATGTATGCCTGACTGGCAGTGTTGGTTACAGTTTCTACCTCTGATGAAATGCAGTCTGAAGGGGAGGGTAGACTTTTTAAAAAAAAGATTAAGAATTCTCATTAAATAATGATGTTAGTCTCAAAATATTGCGATTTTCTTCTGGACATGTCAGAGAACAAAGATATGTGAGATTGTGAATGTGCAGAAAGTTTTGAACATGAGCAGAAAAGCTGCTGAAACAAAGTCCAGGAGTTGAAATTAAATAATTTATCATCGAGGTAAAAAGGTGCCCCAACAGATAACTTTTCAGTTTTGTTTATAAATCTTTTTGTTAGAATTATTCAAAAAATAAATATTTATTTTTATCAATTTATCATCAGTTATTATGTCAACTAACAATTGTAGGAGGATAATAAAGCAAAGAAACAACATTTTGATTTTGGGACCCTTTACGTTAACTTCAGGACGGTTCCGGAAAAGGAGGTCAAAGTTAGTCTGGAGCCCTGACGTCATCATTTCTAAAGTCTTCCGTTTTTGCCCGTCTTTACTAAAACGCTGTCCGGGGTTGTCAGCGTTTTCAAACTTCTTTGTTTTAGGTCGTTTTCGCCATTTTAGTCCGGAGAGGAGGTGCGAACACAGCTAAAGGTCTTGGTTCGTTTCAAAACGAAAATCCAGTAGTGTAGATGGGGAAACAATTAATTCCTACATGCATTGCGAATTTCTTGGGGAAAAAAAAAAAAAAAAAAAAAAAAAAAAAGTATTAAAAAAAACACAACAGGATTTCAATTGATTATTTTATCTTAACAAAATGTTTCTAAAGCAGCAACAGTAACACTCACAATAACCAGGACCCACCTGAGCTGTGTGAGACCTCCTGGTAGACGAGGTAAACAAGACCTTACAGTGATGGATCTCGTCCTCCAGACTCATCTTCTCAGCTGCTGAGTGATTGCTGAGGGATCAATACAAAAAGTCGTGAACAAAAAGTCTAAGAGGTTTTTAGTTCATGCTTCACCGTCACCTTTCACTCGCCGCTTACCTCAGCTCTAGAAAATAATTCAACTTGGCATCATAGCTGCTTTTCTTCTCTCTGATGTTTCGGTCAAGCCTATGCATGAAGAAGAAAAAAAAATAAAAAACACATTTACAAAAATAATCAATCGTCACTTGTACAATGTTAGAAATAATTTATGTTTTGAGTGACAACTTAATTCATGTTAATAAATGATGCTTAAATAGGTGGATGCAGGGAACAAATACAATAATGGCCCAGGTGATCGGCCTAAGGCTTACCTCCCGCATTCCTCCACCAACTCTTCCATCTCCAGCTTGAGGACCCTCAGTACTTCCTGGTTGGCTTTCTTCTCTTTCTGGTCCTTCTTCACTTCCTCTTCTAGCTTCTGCTGGAACAGGGCCAGCTCTTTATTGGTCACCTTCACAAGACAAAAGCAATACAGTTTAGACATTCAGATTCGGCTCATCACTTATAAATTTACTTTAATTATAACTGGTTATGGACGTACTTGTATGTTGGCAGTGATCTTCTGTACGTCTTCCTCAAGGAAGGCGATGTCTTCTGCGTGCCTTAGATTGACTTTGTCACTGCCGGTTTTCATTTCCTTGATCTGCTGCTCAAACTTCATGTTGCTCTTTTGCTTTTTGTTGATGTCACCCTGGAAGAATAAACAAGGCCAAAAAGGATGACAACTTGAACATAAAGCTACACTCATAAGTCAGCCAGGCTGCAAAGCAGAAAAGCTAAATGTTATTTGGAAACAATAGCGACATGCAAATTTTATCTGAACTTCAAGAAAATCAGCTATAGAAATTGCAAATTAATGCACGTTTCCATCGACTCCTTTTAAGCTAATATTAGAAGTTGGTTTGTCGAGATAAACGGTTGGTGGCGCCAACACTACTGCAGAAGAAGAGGGCGATGTTTGCAACGTAGATGTGTAAGTGCTGCACAGAGATTAAAAAAACACAAACATCAATTTACAGGTTATCACATACATATAATGTATACCGTTAAAACACTAACAAATTAGTAAGAGGAAGGGCAGGAGCTGCCACCGCAAAAGCACGGCCCCCTTCGTTTGCGACGGGTTTTAAGCACTCTCAGGAGAAGTTTGTCAACTGACCTGAGCGAACGGGTGGGTGTATAAGGATGAAGCAGCTCAGATAAATAAGGGGGGGTAAGGCCATTCAAGGATTTAAAAGTCAGTAAAAGAAGTTTAAAATCGGTCCTAAATTGAATGGGTAGCCAATGGAGTGAGCGTAGAACTGGGGAGATGTGTTCATATTTACGTGTTCCTGTTAGAAGACGAGCTGCATTGTTTTGCACCATATGGAGACGGGCGAGAGACGATCCATTCATCCCAACGAAAAGTGCAGTCCTTCATGTATTAATGCGAGTATGGCAAGTCGTTTTAACATTTTTCCCTTAAAACATACTAGTTGCTATTTAAAAAGCTACTTGTTCGATATAGTTAATAGTAACTTTCCATTTTACTAGTATCTATTTAAGCCTCTTTTCCACAGCTCGACTGGACTTTTTAGGCTTTCCATTGCGTAAAAGGAGCAGGTGAGAGGTGAGAAACCAACTGTGTAGAGAAGTGATGGCGGAACAAAAATGAGCTTGAAAGTTTTTAGAGTTGGGGAGCTCCGCAAGTGGCGGCAGGAGGAGCTTAAGAGGCCGGCCAGCCGCCCACTCACAGAGCCCTCTGGTCGCACGGTCACAGAGACCGCTGCAGCAACAACGGCAGAGGAAAACACAGCTATAAGGTTTTCATACTGCTTATCCGTCTTTACATTCTGAGTAATGTTGAAACTTTTTAACTTAAATCAAGAGACAGCTGTGTGTGGGTTGCTGGTGTGTATACCGCACTAGCGGGGTGCTGTCTCTGGGTACTATCTGCAATGGATAATGGAGCACGGCCAAACCGAGTCAAGTTGAGCTGGTACTGCTAATTGAAAAACGGCATTAGATACTAGAAATTATTCCAAAAGATACTGGTAACATTTGAATTCTAACTAGTTAATTTTCTTTGGTTACCAGTCATTTATTAATGACTAGTAAAATGGCCTGTTGATAGTAACATTTTAATTGTTACTAGAAAGAATGGAATAGTTACTAGTAACAATTAAAATAAGCACTAGTATCTACAAAAATTATAAACATTTTTCAGTTTTTGCCCCATTCATCATGAGCTGAACTTAAGGATCTATGACTTTCTAGGCAACATAAGATTCGTTTTACGGTAGACAGACCGTTTTGTTCGATGCAAAGAATTTGCGTCAATGCTTTTTATTAATCAAATTAATCGATGAATCATTTCAGCCCTACTTGCATTGAGGACATTGTGACTTCTTGAATTTATGACGTTTCTAATCAAGATGACAATTTACCATCAATAACAAAAATCGTTTCAAGACAAAAAATTCAATCGCTATCACCTAATTTATTGTCATTCAATTTTTTAAACTCCTAAATATATAAGTCTGAATTGGTCTGACTCTAAACATTTACAGATAAAGCATGAAGATATATGGTACTCACTTGGCAGCTCTCAAAGCGCTCATGAAGTTCTGTATTCACCGCGACACTCCTCATTGTCTCCTGACATGTCTGAGAGAACACAAAAAAAAGAGCATTTCAAACATACACACACAATTCAGCATGCATTAAAGTTTTATTATATTCTATCTGATTCATTTAAAAAGCCGGTGAAATGCTGCTATTAACCTGTGCTGATGCATGTTTCTTTAAAAAGCTTTCCTCAGTCATCATTGATGCGACATCAGGTGAAGATGGATCATTTTCAAAAACTCTGCCTTCAAACTCACTGGTATATAGGTCCAGCTCCTCATACTCATAAGGTAAATAGTATTGTTCTTGCTGTTGACTTTCACCATTTGTCCAGTGGGGAAAGAGATCATTCCCTGCCAGAGTAACTCCAGTAGCTGACTGGCCAAGTGGAGGAGGCTGGGAGCCAAATACATAAGGACTTGGGAGGATAGGATAGACTTCAGTCTGTGCGGATGAATAACTATCCACATAGCTTGTGAAAGCGGTGTCAAGATCCGCATGCAAATCAGGAGATTGAGAGTTAATGTTAGGATCCACTATCACATCAAGATCGTCCAGGCTGGCTCCATGTCCAGCCTGCTGCAGGGAAACTGCGTGCCTAGTCAGGCCGATACACCTCCCCATTTTTATGAAGCGAAGGGAGTCCAGGAGGAAGGGCTCGAAGCCACCCGCTTCTTGGATCTTCAGCTGAGCCTCAGCAGGGAAATTTTCCAGTTCACCCACCAGCAGAGGGTCCTCAGCAACCAGGGGACCATGCTCCTCCAAGATCTGAGCAAAGTAGCTGCAGGAGTAGAGAGACATCCAGATATTCAAATCAAAAAAGAAGAATATGTATGTGTATGTTGTCAAGTGCAAATAAACCAGAAACCCACTAATGCTTCAATCATAGCCAAAATCCCAATCCGCTATAAGCTTCCAAATGCTGATTTTATATTGTTTTATTTATTTTTATTATTGCTGAAGACGACCATGGATGTGAAAAAGGCAGTAAGTTAACCTTAAGTTTAGAGTATCTTGTCACAAATACACTGAACAAAAATATAAAACGCAACCCTTTTGTTTTTGCCCCCATTCATCATGAGCTGAACTCAAAGATCTAAGACTTTCTCTATGTACACAAAAGGCCTATTTCTCTCAAATATTGTTCATAAATCTGTCAAAATCTATGTTTGTTGAGCACTTCTCCTTTGTCGAGATAATCTATCCACCTCACAGGTGTGGCACATCAAGATGCTGATCAGACAACATGGGTATTGCACAGGTGTGTCTTAGACTGGCCAAAATAAAAGGCCACTCAAAAATGTGCAGTTCTATCACACAGCACAAAGCCACAGATGTGGCCAGTTTTGAGGGAGCGTGCAATTGGCATGCTGATTGCAGGAATGTCCACCAGAGCTGTTGCCCGTGAATTGAAAGGCGTTTAAGAGAATTTGGCAGTACATCTAACCGGCGTCACAACCGCAGACCACGTGTAACCACACCAGCCTAGGACCTCCACATCCAGCATCTTCACCTCCAAGATCGTCTGAGACCAGCAACCTGGACAGCTGCCGCAACAGTCCGTTTGCATAACCAAAGAATTTCTGCAGAAACCGTCTCAGGGAAGCTCTTCTGCATGCTCGTCATCCTCGTCGGGGTCTTGATCTGACTGCACCTTCGTACAGCCATTGAAGAAGAGTGGACCAACATTCCACAGGCCACAATCAACAACCTGATCAACTCAGATGTGTTGCACGGTGTGTGGGAAAGTCTTAGACCTTTGAGTTCGGCTCATGATGAATGGGGGCAAAAACAAAAGTGTTGCATTTATAATATATATTAATATTTGTTCAGTATATCTTTTAAGCTTTTTTTGTCTACAGTAGTTGTTTCCCCATCAACTTTTTTTATGTGCATTTTGAAGTATCGCATTAGACATTTTGATGGAAACAGCAACATTCAAAATAAACTTCAAGTTCGGAAAAACGTTTTTATGCTCACTTGTGGTGGATTTTGTCTTCTTCTAAAGATTTAATGCACTAAATGGGAGATGGAAACACCTTTGCCGCACAAGTTCTGATGTAGCTGAATGTCATTTGTTCGCTCCAAACTAGTTGGTGGCAGTGTGCCTAATTCACATTTTCTTTTTTGCAACACTTTAAAAATTTGCTTAAAATTAGATGGAAACATGGCTGCTCCCATTTCTGCTGTTTACCTCTTGATCGCTGAGACAATTGTTGTAAAATCCTGTCTCAGAGTTTTATAAACCATTGCACACACAACCCCCTTTGTTGTAGTCAAATTCTCAGTCCGCCTCCTTAGATGCAGATTAGGGCAGTCTCACATGCGTATAGCAGCCTCTTCACTCAGACAGAAGGAACCCTGTTGTTGTGCAGATTTACTGGTAAATATGGAAATTAGAAGTTTCCCTCCAGAAACATACAAATACCCTGCTTTGCATGATAATTTGTCCTGCTGTTTAATCTGTCCTTATATTAAATTCTTGAAATCAGATCTACTCCTCCCTTGTTGAAAAATCCAGTGAATATGCAAACACTTTTGTTGTTGCAATGTGTATTTGCACCGGAGGCTTCAAGTTTGCACATCACACATGCGTTTAAAACTAGTGCTCATTTGCTCTTAAATTGAGATTTAAAAAGATGAGCACAGAGAAACTTTCCTCCTTCAGCGGAGGAATGTGTCAACAGCCTTCTAGTGTCAAAGTCAGCACATACGTCATTCTGCATATTGAAGCTCAAACATCTGAGTGAAGTAAAAAAAATAAAATAAAAAAATTTGTATTATTATTAGGTCTGCAATTCATTATTATGGTGATGTCACAGTGGATAAGATGCATGCCTTTGGTGTGGGAGACCTAGGTTTCATTCCTACTGTGACATCCACCAATGTGTCCCTGAGCAAGATTTGTTGACATAGAACAAAATTGTAAGTCACTTTGGATAAAAGCGTCAGTTAAATGACATTTTTATTATTTTCATTGATTATTTTCTCAATTAATTGATTGGTTATTAGGTCCATAAAATTGTAAAAAATGTCAGTGTCTCCTAAAGTCCAGAGAAATTCAAAATAGTTGAATCATTCATACACACACACACACACACACACACACACACACACACACACACTGTAGCTTTCACTTACTCGTACAAACTCTCTTTCGTTGGGTCGGGGTTGTTGTCCAAAACATTTTTATAGTGACTTCTCTGTCTCGTGCCGTTGTACTGCTCCTCAAAATTGGCCACCTGATCTCGAAGGTGACCAGGGACACTGAATGGATCACCAGGGTGAAGGAATGATCTGGTGATGTGAAATCTCAACGTTATAAAGCAGTCGGTAACAATAAAACAATATTGTGTGTCCATGTGGAGGATGCGACTTACAAAGAGTCATCTTCAAAAAAGTCTTGGTCCCATTCATCTCTTGGAGTTACAGCTCTCATCCCTGACACAACAATAACACCCTGAGAGGAAGATGACAGGAAACACTTCAGAGTGATGCTACGCTGCTATATTCTCTTTACAAGCGACTACTAGTAAATCAGACTTCTGACCTTTGCCTCTTTCTGTTTCTTTTTCCGGCCTCGACTCTTGATAGGAGAATTCTAAAATGAGAACAATTTGAATGAGAATTAACTCAAGAATGAACTTTGAAACTCAAGTTTAATGACATCTGCTTAATGCCTAATTTAATAATACGAAAGATGTGTTATATTACATTAAAAAGAATAGTTCAACATTGTGGGAAATATTTGTATTTGGGTTGAGCGATGTCTACAATGAAACATCAGGATGGAAGATGACGTCGGGTGGGTTAGTGAGTTTAGAGGTGCTGGTAGGCAAATGTACCTTTTTAATAGCACATAAAAAGCGATTTAAATGTTTGAGGTCATTTCAGAAGGGACAAATACTAGAATTTTTTGATATTTCTATCACGTTTTTATAAGAACTTCCCAGCTGTACACAATAATTCCAAGTAACTGAGCGACCTGGACCCGGAGAAACGGCTGGAAAACAACTGATTAACCAACTGAAAAATAATTACTTTAGGTCATTGCTAAAATTGACAATTGACCACTATAAGACAATGAGCTACTTTGCTACTGTAGCTAGCTGTAGCAACAGCGTTTGAGACACATCTGACAAACCTTCCAAGAGGACAGAAAAGCCTCCTTTGTGCACAATCCACTGTCACAACAATCTCACTTATTTGTAGGTGTGTAAAATCTCCTGACAGACCCACAAACCACACACACAAAAAAAGGTATAAAATAATGATGTAATGAATAACAGTCTACAGTAGGCGAGAAAAAAATAGTTTTGTAAATTAAAATTTAGGGTTCTTACTACCTTATCCCTTTTTTGAGGAAACTGAATTCAGTGCTTTTTTAAGACCTTTTAAGAACTTCAGATCCTTTGTGCTCAGCGTTTCCATTTGTTTGTCTTTATGCTAAGCTGTGTTAACTGGCTGCTGGTGGTAGCTTCCTTTATACACAGTACAGTCGCTCGTGTTGATCTAACTCTGCAGGAAAGCAAATAAACGCATTTCCCAAAATGTCGAACTAGTCCTTTAAGTTTAGTTTATGTGGCAACCAACTTAATCCAATCCAGTGCATTACAACCCCAGGAAAACAAAATGCTATCAGGTTTATAAAGACTTACATTTTGACTTTCATCAGACTTTTTTAAGACTGAACAATGTCCATCTGAAAAACGAGAATTGGAAGTCAAATAGTGACGCAAGAGCAAAAATCAATATATGAACAACCCTTCAAAGTAAAGTTAAATATACATACCCATCATATCAAAATAATCATCCAGTATAGAGTGGCAGGAGTCATACTCATCTCTATGCTCCTCCAGAGTCCAGATAAAGAGTCTCATGTCATGAGGTGGGGCCTGTTTTAGGTATTCAGTCACAGTCAAGCCAATGCTTGAAAAAAGCTCTGGCCTAGTACCGAGCTTCTCTATAATCACATCCTGTAATGGGCCAAAGTTCAGCAAAAAAGCCAAGTCCAGCTGCTCCAAGTGTCCTGAGTAGCGCTCAATGAAGGATTTGGCGGCCGTCAGACCTAAAGAAAGCAGCAAGAAGGTTGTTTTAACTGATGTTCACACTTTCTATGTGCCTTATGAACGCAAATGCTCACTTTCCAAGTTTGTGTCTTTCTTGAAGGTCCACAACACTAACGTGAACTTCAAAGTGACCCCATTTGTAAAATTACGATGTAACACAACAAACGCTGACCTGCGTTGTTGAGCTGGCACGCCCACTTGTTGAGTTTAGGATTAATTTCCAGACAGTTACTGAGTAGTTGGATGAGGATACGAGCCCAAACACGGTTCTTCCTCTCTAGTAGCAGCTCAACGGCCTGACACAGAGTCTCCAGCGGCTCCTGCTGCCAGTTCAGTATCCTCCTAGCAACCTGGTTCCCCCTCGACGAGTCCAGCTCCAGCCAGGGCTTCAGACTGCTGGTCAGTGCAGACACGTGGAGGCCCTTCTCCTCCCTCAGCAGCTCCATGTTCTGGCTGATCTGCAGAAGAACTCGATCCCTGTACAGCAACCAGGCTGACAACACGGTGGAAACGCAACAAAAAGGTGACTGACCAACACATGTTCGGTGAAAACAAAGTTACATGCAGCTAATAAGCTTAGCTAAAGCTACAGCTGCCTGCCAGCTGGTGTCCTGCTGAAGCCTAAGATTAATATATTTTAAATTAATCAGAATCTTTAAAATCATTAAACCTTTATTTAACCAGGAAAGGCTCATTGAGATTGAAAATCTCTTTTCCAAGAGCATTCTGGTCAAGATAGGCAGAAAGTTGTTATATAAAAGTTGCAAAAATAAAATGGTTCAGCTGATGATATTTGCTAACTCTTGCTTTGTACAGACATTTTGTTGTCAGCTGACAAACTGCAGCTTAGACATGGTAAAGGGATCTTTGTTGTTATTTAGAAAAGGTGTACCTATTGCATACTTTTAGTTTACAGAGTTCACAAACAATTGATATAATTATTTTTTTAACAGCAAAATGTCTCAAATTTAAAAATGAATCCTTATCAAAGAAAGTCTGTTGTTCATTTGTTAAAAACAATTACCAGAGTTTTAATGTCAGTATTGAAACTACTGGGCAACAGTTATGTTTAGCAGTTTTTACAGAAAGATCCTCCAATAACAATAAAGTTTATTTAAAGGAATCAGGATTGACACCAAATACAGATCCTGCAACATGTAGCAACATCGCCACAATCTATTATCAATACCAAATGTGTGAAATTAAATCAACTGATGAGGAATTTACAGACTTGAGGTTCTCCTGAGTGTTCACAAGATTGAACTCCACAATTAGAGAAATTACCTCTTCAGAAAGAGTACAGAGAAACATTTCAGACATGGCTGCATAATTGTGACAACGTCAGAGGGCTGTACCTTTCTGTTGACTCTGGGATGCTGACTCATCTTTCTGTTGCAGAATGTCATCGTTGATCGCCTGCTTATCTTGAAATGACTGTTTATGCTGCCTCCTCTTGAGCTTGTGCTCTTCCTTTGATTTTAACTTCTTCAGACTGAAAAAAAAAAGAGAAAGTTATTTTGAAACTTTTTAAAGTGAGTCTTCACTAACTAAGCTAAATTCATACATCACTGTCTGAATGATGACGACATGATGTGACTGCTTGACAGAACATGTCACTTTGCTTTTGGACTGAATTCCAGCACATTGTTTTAGAAGATTAGACACCTTTTAACAAAAATATGCAATCATGTTTTCACCCCCCAAAAAAACATGTGGAGGAGGTAGTTCGTTCAACATTTAACAGTGTCTACAGATTTTACATATTGCTGTAAGCACACAGAAACAGATCATAATGGCTTACATTGAACCGTGTGTAATACAATTAAGTTTAAAAATCATTACAAACTTTGCAATCTTGACAACAAATCAGCCACACAATAATAATGAGCAGCAGCACCAAGTAGGGGGAGTCTGCACACCATTTAAAAAGGTGTCGCAGAACGCTGGATGCCCCACTTAATTTAAGGGGTGAAAGTGGCGTGTAATCTACTATTTTTGTGTAGTGTTACATGCTGGTATTAACTGCAATGTGTGCATTGCCACTAAACCTATGGTAACATTCTTTGTATATGCTGCTGTCAGATTAACATTTTTTGGTTATACAGTATAAATCTCTGAAATACAGCTGCTTCAGTACAGCTTTGTTGTAGGGCTGTGCGATATGACAAAGAATTCATATCCCGATAAAGATCATCAGCCCGGCACGTGTGGTAGAAGAGACCGCGGTCAAGTTAGTTTCAAGTGGGATATTAGTTTTACGTGGGGCATGTGGTATGTCGACTTCCAATGTAAAACTAACTTCGCTGTGGTGCAAAGCTCCGTTCCCTCACCAAAATATTACTGTAAATTGTCGAATTTGTGACAACGAAATAAACGATAGAGCATAATTGTAAATGATAGACATTTTTCTATCGTCAAACGATAGTCATATCGCACAGCCCTATTTCGATGTGACTCAAGAACTAATATTTCAGCATATTCGATGCATCCAATACGGATTCAACCTCTAGCATGAACTGTACTGCAGCCTCACCTTGTACATTTCTGATTCACTTTGGGCTTCTTCGGAGTCTGTGGTTTGGAGATGGCAGCTTCAAACTGATAAGACAGAAAAAAAGACTTGTGTCAAAAACACTAATCTTGTGATTTATGAGCACAGTGACTTTGAAAAGCTCAATTCACCTGCACAGAATCAACTTACCTTACATTTCACCAGGCCTGTTGGACCAAAGATTTTGATACTACAGATTTGGCCGACACAGTCCGGTGTCAGACAGGACTCCTGAAGGATATCCTGCAACACAAAAATAATGTGTTAAGAAAGAATTTTACACAGGAAGCAGGAGGAAACAGCTACACTGAGAGTGGTGTTTTGAAATCTAAATTTACCTTTTCATTCTTTTCAAAGAAGGACAATGTCTTGAGGGTCTTCCAGCAGGCCAAATGGTATTCAATGATGCAGTTCTTACAGCAGCATATTTGAATGAAGCCCTGCATAATGAGGAATATACAGTACGTTAAAATTTAACAGTGCTTTGAATGTTTGAACTCTAAAACGCTGCATTGGCCTGGCTGTGTTTCGCAACTGCCACTTACCTTGAAATCTGGGTCAGTGAAGTAGATTTCAGCTTTCAAATGGCCGAGGCATTTCTCAAGTCGACAAATGGCGTCAGGAGTAGGAGGAAATTTGCACAGCTCTATAGCATTCTCCAGGATTTCCTAAAAACAGAAAATACAAGTAAGATAAGCCCGACATTTAATGGAAATGAGATGCACAGATGAGATTTTCCGTCCACTTCTTCAGTACTATAGATAAGCAAGTGTACATGGCATCATTACCATAAATTTTCATAATATGGTAAGCTGCCTTAAAAAGTTTTTTTAAATTATTGAAACAGAGCTTTTAAAAATTTGACATTGAAAACAGCTGAAAACACTCATCACAAAACACTTTACAGTGATTGGTGCTTGTGTAGTTTTTGAACCCAGATTCACGATACACCAGCAGCACCCACACTACCCACGCCACATCTAATGAAAACAAGACTACTGAACAGTATTAACGCGTAGGCTACGCTGCCGATTCAATGCAGAAATATAAATCATACTTTACAATCACTTTAGTAAAACAGCTGTAAAACAGAACAAGGGGACCGTGTTGCTCTCAGGAGAAGGCTAGGATAACATACTCACACTTGTGCAGTGCAAAGCTGCATCTTTCTACTGCAGAGGCTCTTTCCACAACATGGGAGTAGAAACTAGTTAAAGTTAAATTTTAATTTAATAGTATACTATATAGCTCACCACTAGTATATTTATTCCAGTTGGACAAAACAGCAGTTTCATGTTTGTGAATTGTTTTCATTCATTAAATCTTTGTGCAAGAACAATGGTCTACATTGGTCTCTAATTTGTTAATGCTACTATCTCATCAATAATCAGAATCATTCATGCAGGAGGAATTCAACAATTATGGGGTTATGGAAGGTTATAGTTACCCGCACATTGTGCTCGTAAATCATTTTTCCCGGGTCACACGTATCAATTTTTAGGAGCATGCGAGTGTGACGGACCACCGTCACAACGGTTGATTATGCGCTGTGACTGATGGTGTTAGAAGAGGGATGGCTTGCCGAGAAATTGTCGGAGGCGTACGAGGGACCCCCAGGGTTGGTGGACCCCTGTGTGTGCGAGGGACCCCAGAGATGTGTGAAGCACTAGTGGGTGGGGGCACCCTAAGATAGGAGAAGTACAGTTGGCGGGAGTTGTGACGGATGCCTGTAACCGTGAAGCGCAATGGGGCGTCTCCCGAAGGGGAGGGCAGTGTGACGGACCATCGTCACTTTGATTGAGTATGCGCTGTGACTGCCATACCAACGAGCCTGGCTTGCATGTTTGGTACCCTGTAGACCCGGGTTCGAATCCGGGTGGGGTGACTGCTCTTGCCTGTCCTATAGTGCAAAATGGTTGCACTATAGAGCCCTGAGTCTGTGTAAATGATAACGCATCCCTTTGCTCTGTGCCAGACGATAGCGACTGTCCTAGGAGACAGAAACCTCTGCTCCAGCTGATTTTTGTTGTAGTACTTCTGTTTATTCTATTTTGTTAAACAAATTCTTCAAAGACAACGGTTTGTTGTAACTCAGTTATTTGCTCAACCCTTCACAAGGAATATAATTTATACAACAATAAATACAGTAAATTGATTATACTGGCTGAGTGAAATGTTTTGCTGTGCGCGCACACACAAAATTATAAAACTATCATTGTGTTTCACAATACTGACCTACAATGAATATCATAACAAATTTTTTGATCTAACAAAGACTGATGTCAAAACCTTCAGCAGACACCAGCTGAGATGTCACGAACAGCCTGTTTTTAGTCTGTTGCCCTTATGGACGTGATTCACTAAAACGTAACCAAAGCCAGGAAATACTGTTACACTCAAATACTGTATATCCACTATTGACACTGGTTTACAAGACTGTCGTGACTCAAGACAGCTAATGTAACCAGTTATGATCTCCATTACTTTTGATTTAACAAAACCGTTATTATTTTATATACTTTGTTCTACTACATTGCCAATTTATTCTATTATAAGTGAAATAATTTGACATCTGTTGATACATTTTTTTAGCATGGAGGGGTCTACAACTACAATCCTGTAATGTACAATCGCAATAAAGGTGAACTTTGGTGGTATAGGACGTGAATACTATATTTGCAATTTAGCTCAATTTGAGAGCAGATATTTCTTTACTACACGTCTGTTCTGTTAATCTGTGTCAAAATACAGATTACATTTAATGTAATTAGTGGAGAGGAAGTGTAATTAATTAATCTTTAAAGGCGCTGCACTTCTATATTCAAACACTCACATGCTACTTTAATAAAATATTTCAAATGTTTGTCAGATATAAAACACAAACCTACGACGACAACATACCTTGAAATAGTCTGGCTGGGTTTCTTTGACAATCTCTTTTGTTAAAGGCCAGGTCAGTTTACCCGGTGTTATTTGATTCTTCACCATCTGCAGGGAATCTGAAAACTGCTCCAGAGCAACTGCAAACCTGTCCGAAGAAGAGACGCGTAATGCTGTACAGGTCAACCGCAAAAGGGCATGAAACAAACAAAACTGGTAAAGCTAGACGCTACTGTACCTGTTCTCTTTCACATACACCCTCCCGATGGCATAAAAAACCAGACACTGAAACGTCCTCACTTCATATGATTTGATCTTCTCCAGAAGTTTTTGTGCTTCACCAAGTTCCTGTGTTAAACAAAGAACATATTTAATGGACTACAAACACAGGAAATTACACTCCACTGGTCTACAGGTCACTGTAGCTTCAGTAATATCTGCGGCCTTCCCTTCAACACAAAGCTCCTCTTACCCACCGGAGCAGCTCCAGTCTCGCAAGTGTTGATAGGCTATTACTTGTGACATTTAACCAATCAGATAGTGCTGTAGGCGGGACACTGGGCGAGACTACAGAGTGGTGACTACAGACAGAGGGCTACATGAGAGCCAAAGTGCCTTCATGAAGACAAAACAGTACAGAAACTAGGTCACAATTCACTCTTCTAAATACAGCAGCGACATAAAAAAGTGCAAGCTGCAATTAACACAGATCCTTTGGTTTAAACAATACAAGAACCCGTGATGAAGTGCACCTGGCTGTTTTATCCTTCGCGTGAGAAAAAGATAAGACTTTCTCACAGGAAAGAGAGGATGCTCTTGATTTAAGGCCTTTGCACACCAAAGGTCAAACTAACCTGCACACTTGAACATTGTATCTAGTTAATATATAAAATATAGGTATGGGAATAACATGAGCAGTAAATACAGTATATCCACCCACAAGGTCTAACAATTGGGGTGGTGATGGCGCAATGGATAAGATGCATGCCTTTGTTGCAAGAAGCCTAGGTTCAACTCCCCACTATGACACATCCACTAATATGTCACTGAGCAAGACACTTAACCCCTAGTTGCTCCAGAGGCGTGCGACCTCTTACATATACAGCTTTGGATAAAAGCGTCAGCTAAATGAATAAGTGTAACATGCCTACCTCAGGCTGGCCGATTTCTGTCAGGGCTGATGCGCGGCCATAAAGTAACAACAGTACATCCAGTGTGGAAAATCCAAGTTCCTGAGAAGCAAGAAAAAAAACATAATTAACTCTCAGCTTTGATCTGGTTCTTAAAACTTAAACCTTACTTGATTCACAAATGATTCACAGCCAAAAAGAAAATAAATTCACAGATTTGGGGGCATTTCTGAAAGAAGGGATGACTAGCAACAAAATGCTTTCCAAGCATTAAAACCACTTTAAGTCATGTTAAATTAGTGAGGGACAATCTTTGTTCATGTTTTGAGATACTGAAAAAAGTATCGGCCAATATTTCAGATTTTAAAATCCCCAAATATCAAAATCAGTATCAGTCTAAAAGATATTCTGATACCGGTCTGGCTCCATTTCTTATTTTGAAAAAAAAACGATCTACATTGCCATTACAGCGATTACTCAAATACACATGCACTGGTTTGCGGATGAGCAGTATTATTACCTTGGGTGTGCTGGTTTCCACCAGGGCCAGCGCCTGGCTGAAGGCCTGCTCTGCATTACGGCTGCGGAGGTCGGCCAGAGCAGTATGGGCATCCTGCACCATAGATCTCAACTCTTTACGCACACCTGCTTTACCATCATCCACTTTCTGGTTGTGAACGGAACTAGAGTGCGAGGGATTGATACAACGAGACTGATCTTTCTGCAATGCAAGACAAAAAATAAGTCTAAGTGAGTCCAAGCTCCAGCTCTCTGCGAGGCTTCTAGTGTCTTCAGAAGTTTCTTTTGATACACATGCCACACTGTTTGTGCTACACGGTACTGAAAAAGCTTTACAAGTGTTAACTTAACACTCATGACTAATTATTGATGTAAAATGTTGAAAAACATCCAAATGACAGAAGCAGCGCTCCCAACAAGAATCATTAATAAAGCAGAGCCACACCTCATCTTCAGACTGACAATTTCTGTTCTTTGGTTTCTTCTTTGTGGTGGTGCTGGAATCTCCTTTCCCGTTCTTTGTAGAAAAGTCACTGGAAGCACATCATTTTAATCAGCTATGCAGTCCGAAATACAGCCAAACCATGTTCTGTTAGCATTAAAAGTTTAAAAAGGGCAATTCCTTTATGTGGTTAAAGCCAATTGTAGAAAAACACTTGAATCCCATTTCGTCCTCTATATTCACACACCTTCTAACTACCTACTGGCCTACAGATGACTTTAGGTGGGTCCTCACCGTATGAGTTTAAAAGACTCTTCTACACTGAAGTTACTGTTGTCAGGTTGTGTTATTATTATATGTGTGATAATACTGTCTAGGGCTGAACGATTCGAGGAAAAAAAATAAATAAATCTAACTGCGATTTTTCTGCCAGATATTGCAACTACAACTCGATTTGTGACCATCTGAATTTTTTCTAAAATAAAGTTCAAAATTCGCTGCCAGTTTCTTTTTTTCTTCTGTCAGAAAGAAACTGGCAGCGAAGCTGCATCAAGCAGCACAGAGAACCAGGAAGGCAGGAAGTCAGACACAGAACAGCATAGAGAATCCGGTTGATTTTCATAATAAAAGCCTGTGCAGACTCTAGATCGTATATCAACAACAAGCAGTTAAAACAGACAGAAAACAAGTTATTTAACAATGTAGCCTACCTAATCATGATGGAAGCACAAAATTTGTTCAGTTATCCTTAATTTAACAACATCTGAACAAGTCAGCAAAATCAGGCAGGCAAAACGCTCTTATTCTGAAATGCTCCACGTGGGATGTGTAGCCAACAGAGAACGGAACGAAACCGGCTCACAGAGAGCTGTTAGCTGTAGTTTAAGCACGCAAAATGACAAATTAACAGCACGTCAACAACAATATTGGGCAGGCTAACCGCTCCGCTGGTGAAAACACTTCAGTGTGAGTTGACGAAGGACAACCGCTGCCCGTGTCTGTTCAGCTAGTGCCATTATCCCATGTTTTCCCCCAGTTCGTTTGTTGTTGTAAAATGTACTGTGCTTGCTCTGAATGGTGAATAGGGCCGTAACAGGAGGCACATGGTGCTTGTGATTAGCAGATCTGTCACACAAGGAGGACAACGGAATTAATTTGTAACTGCATGACCGTTTAAAACAGGTCAGAGGTGCCGTATAATTAATAGGGTTGACCCCGAATAGTCAAGGATTCGATGGGTGGAGCCTAATTCGACTTTCAATCTTGCAGTCAAAGCTTCGCAGCGATACAAGGATCATGCCATATTGACGATATGGGGGTGCTCATAGTCTGGTTTTACATAGAACCACCTGTTGTCTCCCAATAAGTTAATATAAAGCCCATTACACTATATATTTCAATGTTTAATGCTGTAAATAAACATGTAAAAAGAATGAAACTTTCAAGTTGGGGTTGTATGGGCCCTCATTAATAAAAGAGCAGATCTTTCAGCAGTGAAATCATTTATATAAGCATTGATATTAGTACCAGTACTTTGACTAACCTTTTTGGTGGTTTAGAGTCTTTCGTGCTGCCCTCTGCCTGTGCGGTCCTTTCATTTTTCACTGTAGAGAGAAAATTAGCAATGAAGTTTTTAAATGTCATGAACATTAAGAGTTTGTTGGCTAAAACGGCTAAATTCTAAATAGCCACTGAGAGGGAGACTATGTTGAATCCGATGAAATCAAATCAGGACACAAGTCGAAGTTTAGTTAAGGCTGGTTTATCCGCATGTGTTGGTCAAACCCAGAGCAGAATGAAAGTAAGACTCAGAGGCTGCAGCCCACTCACTCAGCCTTATACAGTATGGAGTAAGTAACTCCACGTGACGAAGGGCCACTGCAATCTTTGTCTAGATGGAAAACATAGTATAAGTGATACCAGATGTTCATCTTCTGGCTTTCCTACAGCTAAAGGCCGATTTATACTCCTGCGTAGGGTCTACGTGCGTACCGACGCTGTAGGCTACGCATGTAGCCATGCATTTATACTTGTGCGTAGGTGTGTCCGTCATTCTGCAATTAGACCCCCAAACACTAGTCAGCAGTACCGCTACAGCGCCCACTGTGTTGACTTTTGCCGGCCAAGCAGGCTAACTTTAGTGCTCCGCTAACGTAAATGGGGGTAAAATTGTATACGTGCGGCTGGTGTAGCCTTTTGAAATGTTACCGACCGAATGGATCACATTCTGATAGCGAAATGATTCATTTCACTTGGGTTGCGACAGTCAAATATATTGATTCACTGTGTTATAGCCGCCGTTTTGGCCGCTACTAAAAGTTACTTCAAAGCACCGGGTACTTCCGGTCCGCTCGGAGGCATTGCGAGGCTGCCCAGCCGACCAATCACAGAGCTTATGGTCCACGTCGACTCGACGTGTAGTTAGATTTTGGAGGAGGTGCACGTCAGGCGACGGCGTAGCCTCTGCGCAGCCCTGTAGCCTACGTCGCAGAAGTATACATTAGCCTTAACCAGGGGGATGGTTCTGATCCATCCACATGCACTTACATGAGTGAGAAATACAATAAGCTACAAAAATGTATACAAGATACATAAAAAGACATGGAATTATTATAAAAATACAATAGCATATTAATGGTTATGTCGTCATACAAAACCACCAAGCACATATCAAACTGATTCACAAGATCAGGGTAACTTTAGGCATCTTTTTTCACTCCACAGATATAAAAACACAGTAAGACAATACAAAACATCTACAGCTGCCTGCTGAGTCTGCCGATCAATAAAATAGTGAAAAATGTCCCTCACAATTTACAATAAAGCATCTTCAAATGTCCTGTTTTGTCAGACCAACAGTCCATAAGATTCAAATTCCTGACCCTAACAGACCAACAGAAAACCCGAACAATAGAGAAGCTGGAACCAACAAATTCTGCAAGCCAAAAAATACCTAAATGATAAATTGATGATTAAAATAGTTTGATTCAGTTTCTGTCGATTAACTAATCATTAAAATGTTTCAGCTCAACAAAAAAAAAGAAAGAAAAGTGTTTAGTGCATCAGAGAGGGTTGAAACAAACTCACCAGTTTGCTTGTTGGTTTTAACCTCTGGGACCTGTCAACACAAAAGATAATCATTATCACTGAACAAAATCAAACAAACATCAGATAAAATCTGACATTTCACAATATCAATTTGTCATTTTAACATTTTCCTTTGATGTCCTTTTTTTAACATTCAATTATTGGTTGATTACCATTTTAATTTCCCCCAGTACCAACCGACCAATAGCCTAATACCCAGAGATATAGCGTTTACTATTACACAAACTTAAAAAAAAAAAAATATATAGGAGCTGGAACTGTAGTATCAGTGTTTTGTGTCTCACATTGCTGTTGATAACGTGAACAAAGTTACTGACCTTACTCTGTGGAGCAATGTTCTTAAAACTTTTTAAAGGCTGTTGTCGTGAGTCCACTGAATCTGCTCGGTTAGTGCCGTCCAGTCTGTAAAAAAAAACAAATAAACAACCCAAATGCATCAGATCCTCCATAAGTTTATCTGCATTTATTAATCATGTTTATACAATGTGTACAAAAAGGTAGCGCACACATACTTTTTAATGGGAGTTTTCTTAGCCCGTCCAACTGAAAGGAAAGCACATAACAAAAGTTCTAGTTATGAGGTAGAGCAAACTATGAGGGATGACATCAACCACATTAGTAATTAGCCACAACAAGTAATAATCATAATTAGCTCTTAAAATACATACATTTGTTTATGAAAACAAAGACAAAACTGGGTTGTTGTTTTTTTCAGCCTTTTCTTGACTTCTTTTTTCTCCAGCTATTTACACCTTTGATTTTTGAGCTCTATCTAAATAAGATGGGGACATGTGAGGGTATAAAGGCATACTGACACAAGTTTAAATATGTCTAGTAAACACAGTGTAATATCTAGTGTGTACAGTGTTGAGGCATAAGTTGGTTAAAAATAGTTTTTAATCTGAGGGAAAAGTCTCTGGCACTTTCTGTTTCAGGTGGATGAAAAGAAAGAAAATATGATTTAAGGTGCTACTGTGAACGTGACGTGGAAATACCTTTTGGGTCTTTCATTGCTCGCAATTGTTCAGCGTGAGTGGTGAATTTCAGGTGTTGTTGTTCAAGGTCTTTGATTCCGTCTTGGTCGTCTTTACACAGACTCTGGGCTGAATCGTTGGCCTCAAGAGCCAGTTGGATCTCTCCCATGGAGAACAAAGCCTCACAGTAGCGGTAGTGACCCTGCAAACAAAACATTCATTAACTTCTAACTCATCACTATTGTTTGCTTCAGTGATTAGCATGAAGCAAAGTTGGGAGTCAACTGCAGGAACAGGCAGTGCAGTTCTGACAAAAATAACGTGCCAGTAATTCTGCTCAGTAAGAATCAGCTACATAGAGACTACAATTCCTCAGTTTCTGCTAGAGATGTTAAAACCAAGTTATTTAATAAAGAGTATCTGCTAACACAGAGCCTGTTATCTATGGTGCACACTAATGTAGACCTACCTACAGCATAGCGTGTTATGATCTGTTTAGACATCTCATCTTTTTTACATCTTATAATTAAAGTAATTGATTTACAAATTTTTTTTTGCATTTGTACATGGCTAGTCAGCGTTAACACAAAGCACAGCTGAAGGGAATGTTTTTAGTTGACAGGTATTTAGTTATCAACTGAATATTAAACGAATGATAATTTTGACCTGATGATGGCGCTAGATGAAAAAAAATAGGTGCACTCGCGTTATTATAATTTATCATGAGGGGAACATTTCAAATCCAAATTGGTTCTTTGTCAGGAACAAAGGTTTTAATCAGGTGTGTGTCTCTGGTTTTGGTTTTAGTTATGGGTGTGCCTACATCCACAGGATGAGTAAATACTACTAAGCCTAAATCAAACAAGGAATAAAGTAAAACAATACAAAGATCAGCCTGTTTGATACCCCTGTTCCTGGTAACCTGATTTGGGTGTGGCACTTCCTTTCGCTAATGTAATAAAATGGAAATTTTAAAGGAGTGTTCAACAGAGTTGCAAGTCCTTGAATCTGTCCTGAATTTACCTCAGCATACTACTCATCTACTGTGACCGGATCATAAAAGAGATAAGCACCTTTGCCCAGTGTGGTTTTATCAGAATTGCACGTTTTCCATCACCAACTGCTTTTCTGTAAAATAGAAAAGGTTTGGGTTTAAACACAATTTGAGCTTTGTACCTATGATGAACACAAGCATTAAAATCAAGAGTTGCATAGTGTGAGATTCATTAACACCGGGGGTTGAGATTAAGATTGGCCTAGGTAGAAAAGTTGGTGAATCTATAATATAACAATACAAATCTGATGACGAAAAAAATGACTTAAAACGTCCACTTTTGGCCAGTTGGGAGTGATTTCCTGTTCTGATACGCTTGATAAATATAAGGCCCTGGCTTCCTTGTATAAATTTCCTAGATGGGAAGGGTTACTGACTCTCCATTAAAAAGTTCAATGGAAACAACACAAGCTTCTTCCGCTCTCTTTATTAACACTTCTCAATTTCTGTAGTGATGCTTTTTAAATGCAATTACCGTGTCCAAGTAATAAAATCACTCATATGTCTTGATTAGGTAAAACAACGTTTCTACTGATACTGGGTACTTTATTTACAGATGAAAGGTGCTCCAGAGTAAACGGTACTTACAGAAACTTTTTACATCGTATATAGCATAGGGCTCGGTTTCCATAGATCATGTGGTTGTCAGGGCTGAATGAAGAAAACATGAATGAGCCCACAGATTTACCAATTTATTCGCTAAACCTACACAGTCTAATTAGCACCTTGCAATGAATCCTGTCTTTGTGAACTGACAACATTTTTGAGGCTGCGGTTTGAGGTCGTTTTGCATCATATTGAGATGTTTCTAAAAATTTGTCTCCTTCCTGTATTTAAATAGTCAACACAAGGTTAATTACCTAAGCTTCACAAAGACGGAGATTCACTGCAGGGCCGTTTTAGTTTATTGCATTATTCTACATGTGTACTGATAAACAAATTCTTATATAACATATTTAGAATAATACAGATTATAGTTTCATGTCAGAGAAAAATACACGTTTAAAGATAATGTTTAAATACTTACTAATATTTGATAGCTTTAGAATAAAACCTCACAGCATCTTCATACTGCTGTTTCTGGAAGTTGTCATTTCCTTTCTTCTTCATTTCTTCACTTTTCTGGATTAGGAACACAACAAAACAAATTGTTATTTTTCCACAGGAACAACATTTAGGCACAGTTAAAAGTTATGGCTTCCACTTTTTTATAAGAAATTCAATCAGTAGAATACAATATCTATAATGATCTGTCAATGGTATTTAAGTGCTTTAGGCTGTTGCATCCCCTTGGTAAACTTGGCTTTTGTGATGTAGAAAATCAAGCCCAGTGAGCCGTGCTCAACAGACAATCATGACACCAAACCACTTCAGTAACGTGAGGAAGCATTTTGAATTGGACACTATAGATGGAAAAGTTCTGAATAAAGGTGAGGCAATTTGCTGCTTTAAAAAAAAGCACTACTATTATTACTGTGTCATAAATCTGTGATACCACTTTGAAGACCTTCTTTTCTTGGACCGAGGAATCTTAAATTACTAATCCTATGTCCTTCATTCTTCAATTATCTCTTGATATATACTAAACATTTCAAAAATCATTTAAAGTGTTTTAATATCAAAATCCATATCTTTAACCTTACTGTAAAAAGTAAGTAAAATATGACTCATCTTGAACTTGGGAGAGTATACATACAGAGTGGTATCAAGGCAGGTGGTGTGTTTTTTGGATCTCAAAAACTATTTTTGTTGGCAAAAAACTTGTTCACATTTCCAAAGAATGTGGGTGAGGTCGTATTCGTTTTCCCTTCACCATCTAACAATGGATGCGGGGGCGGTGTGGATGGAGGCCAACGGTCTTCTACAGCTCAGTATCTCACTACAGCTCTGTGTTTTGCGACGTGTCACCAAACCATGCTCACTTTTGAGCAGCCCAATGAAATCGTATACATTTTATTTAAATTCACTTGGATATACTTCTCATTACTGAAGCTAGTTTCACTGTGACTTTAAGGTCACTGCCCATGTTAGGGCTCGCGCAGACTACACGACTTTCAGCATAGGCCGATGGCTGTGCTGTTAACACTACACAACTTGCCCTCTTGTGACGGGAATCTTGATGTCGTTTTGGTGTTCACACTACGTGACTGATCGGTGACAGTGGGTCACACACTACACGAGCTGACAGCGGCTCTGTCACCCGACGCAGGTCTCCAAACCACGTTTTGTCAAGAAAACATGTGAAATGTGAAGCGGGAAATGACGCAAACCTACACACAAAACAGTAACAAAACAGCTGTTTGTTATTATAAAGAGCAATTATAAAGACAAATAATATGAGTGAATGAATGGATTAGCACACGCAGGTAGCAGGGATCATCTGAGCTACAGAGAGAGCTGGAGGTGGTTTTGTGGTGAAAAAGTAGTTGCCTGCTCTGCCAGCTGCCTGCTGTCATTGGCTGGATGTGGAAGCCGAGCCGGCCGACTCTGCCAGATATTTGGCATGCTAGATATCTAGCAGACGTCGGCAATGTGTCAGAAATGTGTCAGGAAGCCGTTATGATGAGTCGTTGAGTAGGTCACACAACAACTGGCGACCGCTGATTTACTCCCGATTACAGCCTGATGGTCGCCAAGCGGCAAATCGGGCTAAAAATCGTGTAGTGTGAACTAGGCTTTAGATGTTGTGCACACCACTTTTGATGTACTGCAAATATTTATGTTGACCCCAGTATGAGTAGCTGTTGTTACAATAGTTACAGGGCATCTACAGTGAATAACAATTACTGTAGTTACAAAGTCTGGTCTTCAAACCATGTCAACCATCTCATTAAGGCTGCTAAGATAATTTCTCAGCAAACACTCAGTAGCGTCTGTGCTCAAACATAAGTACAAGTTACAGAAATGACCAACAGGTGCCCATTAAAGCAAATGTCTAGCTGTAGCACAGAGACAGCCTGTAGATCATGTCTTACCTCTACTTGATGATCAGATGGTCGAGCCATCAGTGCCTTCATCGTCCTCTCCAAGTTGGAACCCATATCCTGAATATACTTAGCAACTGATTGAAAGCAAAAACAGGAAGTGTGTTTCTGTTAACTATCAACACGCAAGTTCTACAGGCTTCAGTTTTTGCACAATGACTAACTTGTGTAAAATGTCAGACATGCATTATCCATTGGTTCAGTAGCAGAGTCTGTCTGTGCTGGAGCATTTCTTACACTCCGTGAAGATAAAATGCAGGGCTGTGAAGCAGGTGTGTGCATGGCCAAGATGTACAAGACGATGGCGAATATCAGGTTCTCCTGTTCTCTCCAACCAGTGTAACGCATCCTCCAAAACCTCTGGGGAACGCTGATGGTACAAAGTGACACTCAGATAAAGTTGTCAAAGAGAACCACCAACCAACCGTCTCCATTAAGCATTACACAGGCATCAACAATACACACGCATTCATTCAGCTGTATGATACATTTTTATGCTGAAGTTCTCCTGAATAGGAAAAAATGCATTTTAAGTACTTTTGGCCACCGCCATTTTTATAGACGGGGAAAAGGGAAAGCTTCTAGGCATGCGCCAATCTGACCTTTTCATCCATAAAAGCATCCTGAGGACTGTTCGGACCTATTAATTTTGAAAGAGCAACGGCCAATGGGGAAACTCCAAAGTTCAACCGATCCGGTGCAAGAGAACAAGCCTTAAATATTTCCACAGAGCTAAATTAACATCTCTTATAAGCTTCATACATGTTAAGATTCGTTTTAACCAAAAGCTACATTTCACATGGTGTCCCACATGGTTTAATACCTGCCCAAGTGTTTTGTAATCATACGTTTCCACTCAAACAATTTTTGAGAAATATCTCAAAAGTCTAACCATACCTCACTCTTCTGAAGACTCAAAGAAACCTTATTAGCTGCATATTTAAAGCACCACATCACTTTTTTCAGACTTACCAAGTTAAACATGTTGCTTATCCAGAAAACATGCTTTGTTTGGTCCTTTTTTAACTGAAACAGACAACAGAGACACAGTTGAGATCAAAACATTCAAAATAGTAACATACTGAAACACAAAATCTATTCTTATTCTCTTCAGTGCTAAATATAACTATATCTAGACAGAGCTTTCCTGTATTAATATATTTTAATTCACAAGTAAACTAACATTATTAAAGTGAGAGAAATTATAATGCTGCACACTGCTTCAAATAACACTGTATGGTCCATTTAAAAAGTTATACATATAGCCTAAACATGTCATTCAAGTAAAATGGCAGCCACTTTCTGAAATCTCTAAATAGTGTTTTAAACTCTTTCGGTTAGGAGAATATATTACAGCCTACTCGAACACTCTGGCCTCTTCTGCATTACTTATTGATTTTGTGTTGCAATGTTGACTTATCACACATCTTCTCCAGGACATCTCCCCAAACAGTTTTTATAGACAGATAATAAAGCTGAAAGTCTCCTTATATATCTGTGATGAGCTAATAATATTGATACGTTTTGAGAAAGATGGTACACATGTACACAAGTTTTTAAAACAGGGACTAAAGGTCCTGTTCAATAGATCTAGGTGTTGGATAAGTCCCTACTCCAGGTGAGGTGTTACGAAGTAGAGTTTGTAATTTGAGCTGATCATCAATCATTGGTCAATCTTTCACAAAAAAAGAAAGTACTGTAGTATCTTATACTAGGACAAGGGGTGGAAATTTCTTGCTGTTAACCAATAAAAGGTAGGCTTGCTTTCAGGTTCCTAACCCTTTTAAATGAGGACACACTGTGCTGTTATCTTCTTGTGAGTGAAAGTAGCATTATAAATGCTGCAGTTGTTTTTTTAATCCAACATGTGCCTAATTTTTGTGTTTCTTCACATGTGGTGGAAATCCCTCTGGTGTCTGGAGCGTTTTGGCTAATAAACTGGCTATTAGACTAAACTACTACATAGTCAACTTACAGTTCCTTTCTCCAAGGCTCTGAGGATTGCTTCCAGTGTTTCTATCTTGGGCAGGTGCTTCAAGCTTAGATCACCACTGTAGCAAGAAAAGACATGAACAAACTCTTGAGCAGTCTATTAATTGGAGGTTTCGAAAAAAAAAAAAAAAAATCACAATCATAACTGTACTTACTTTGAGTCGATTAGGCCGATCTGTAAAGCCCAGCAAGCCATAGGGCTGGACTCATCGCGCTGCAGAAAAATGGGAAGCCAGAAGGCACAGACCTTCATCCGCTTTCCAGCCTCTTTTCTAGTGTCGACAGAAATACGGCTCCATCGTTCAAAAACCTCCTCTAAACAAACAAAAACATGCCGAATAAAAAAAAATTATTTCTGTCTATCTGACAGCTGTATAGAGAATTTACTTTCTCAGTTTAAATTAAAACAATCACAAATGTCGAGGGACAGCTAGCAACGACGACTGTAGTCTGAAAAGTAGATTATGTATTTTATCAGCATTTATTTATTATTTTGAACATTAAAATAAAAGTAAAAATGAATGTGAAATCTGGTCATGGCTGATAAAAATGGCAAGGTTTCCAAACCAAGTAGCCAAAATTTCACAATGAAACGTATCAAAAATCAGCAGTATGTCTTGTCCATTTCAGTCTCTTGCAACATATTGTGCAATATGGCTAACACCTTGGCTGGAAGGCTTTTACTGTGAACTACAGAAGTGAAGCCTTGAGGTATGGTCACATTACCATTTCTGGTATACGAATATTTGCTCTGTACCCATTCTCTTCTACTGGAGTGCATTCTTGTGATTCTGATCAATAGTCAATCATTACCCTGAATCATAATCAAATGAAAAGGTGCCTAGAGATTCCCACCTTTACTGGCTATGTTTGGTTTTCCTTTTGTTGTCATGTTGTTTTTTCCTTTAGGTTTGTCACCCATCTTTATTTGATGTATAACAAAACAATAGTAGCCCTATTGTTTTGGATTCATGTGACTGGTGAACTAAGACTTAAATGTCCCTTACCTGATGGACGGAGGGCGATGATGTCATCAGTTGTGGACATAAATCTCTGAGGGAAGAAAAACAGCTCATCAGAAAAATAAAGAAAAAAGATATAAGTTGGTAATGCACTTATTTTGATTAATAACTCACAGCGCTCATCCGTTCTCTGTAACTCCATTCACCACCACAGTCAGAATCAGAGTCTGAATCCGACATTTTGTCCAACTCTGTAAGAAAAAGTAGCAAAAATCACTCAAACACATTTTACAAAATGTGCTGAAGTGAATTGGATTTGAATGTTGCTGGCTGTGGCTGATTTGAAGTAATTTCACTGTATGAAAATCAACGTGCGAGAACTTGTTTGATTTCAGTAAACATGTCTATTTGCATTACATTTATTAATTTAGCTGACGCTTTTATCCAAAGCACCTTACAATTGCTATACATATCAGAGGTTGCACGCCTATGGAGCAACTAGAGGTTAAGTGTCTTGCTCAGGGATAAATTGGTGGATGGGTCACAGTGGGGGATTGAACAGCAAATGCATGTGTCTTATCCACTGCGCCATCGCCATCACCCTTCCCAGCTCATTTGACCACTGCTTCTCTCTCTCACACAAACAAAACGAAACTTCTCGGTATAACTTTTTTGCTGCAAACTAGAAAGGTGTCTTAGCTTGATAAATTAAATAAACCAAGCGTGGACAAAATTGGGAATGTATCGACAATTTGTCCATGAACTTCACCTGGATGCTTAAGCTATGATTCAGTCAAACTGTGGAGCAGTTTGACTGGCTGTACTGATCTGCAGTGCGATGTTAGGTTGCGTTTTTCCTTTTTGACTTGTGAAACTGATATGCTATTAGCCTACTCGCCTGTTACAAATGTAAGAACTTGCATTTCACCTCTTAATGTTGTGAAAGCCTTAATGCAGTCTGAATAACCTTTTTTATTTGTGAAAAGGAAATAAAGGTCAATTTCACATTTGTTTGTTTTTATATGCATGTTTCTCACATTACAACAGGTCCAGATTAACAACCACTTTTAAAATTATGAAACTAATTAACTTAGCATGTAACTTACCGCATACTTTAAAACTACAGCTAACTACTCATGCGGGTGTGGCCATTTATAAAACACATGTTTACATTACAATGCCGCTGCTCACGCTTTGTTTATTGGAAGCAGAACCAAAAGTAGGTTTCACCTCGCTGATGTTGATCAATGCCGTCGATTGTAGAAGGACTGTGCCATCAAACAGTGTAACGTTACATATTGGGTTATTGTATGGGATGAATTATTTGTGTTTAAGTAAAGGAGTTTGTCTGAACAACAACTGTCGGTAATGTAAACATTAATACAGCCTAACTTAGATAACGCCCCTCCTTGATTGGTCATTGGGGAGTTAGCATGTTCAGCCTATTAGCTAGCATACGTAGCAAAGTTAAAATCCTGTTAGTATTTATTTTAACGTTACAAGCTAGTCCGCTGTTGAACTGTATTAATAAACTATTATGTGGGTTAATGTAGCAGCTGTATCGTGGCCTGTTTTCTCACAACGTGGCATCGTCTAACTTAACGGATATATTAATTAATGCTACGACACTTTCTTTCTACTTTGTTTTAGCGCGATGTATCCGACCGAAACTCAAACCAGTGCTACAATGCAGCTACATACGGAGTTTAAAACCGTATTTACTAATTATTTAACCAGAAAACCGTCTTACCTTGTGATAACTACTGCGTAAACGCTTAGCAGTGGTCTCTGTTTGTCCTGTTCATATTGTGCGGAAGTTACACTGATACGCAGTCACGCAGCGCCGCGTGCCGTCAATAACACGCGCGAAAAAGAGGGCGGGAGGCGCAGATGAGATTCTTCTTCTTCGTTAGTGTTGAAGGCGGTACTGCCACCTACCGTACTGGAGTGTGTAGATCTTCTTCTTCTTCTTCTTTGGGTTTTTACGGCAGCTGGCATCCATTGAGTTGCATTACTGCCTGGAGTGTGTAGATTCATGGACTTTGTCCATATCAACTGAATTCGGTAAATTAATAAAAAACAACAAAAACAAAACAAACTCTCTCTAAATTATACAATCTATTAACCCCCTTCTAATTCCCCTGAAATCCTGTCCTGCCTCATGCACTATAATCTTTAATGTCTCCCTCTCTGAATGATATTTCTTTTAATGATGATGGTATATCTTTTTAACTTTTCTCCCTTAAATATAATGTAGAGTGTAACCCTGCATGCCCAAACCTTAGTTTTGTTATGATGACCTCCTCTCTCCAGTTACAGTATCTTCCACTAACCTGTATACACTTCTGTATTTTATAATAATATATGATTACTTTGTTTAGTGTTTATTGGCAGTTGGCATCCATCTTAAATTACCGTCACCAAGCTACTGTACTGGTGTGTGGGCTGAAGATAAAAAAAAACCCTTTTCTGCCAATTCCGTGTCCTTTAAGAACCTAAATAAAAGTGCACTAATGTCATGACTTTCCTAGTAAGTCTGTACTGTATGTACTTATTTAACCCACAGTGTCCAATCCTTAGCATAGTAAACACAATTTCTTTCTTTTGTTTCCTTCCAGTGACCCTCCCTGTCCCAACGTTTTGTTGAATCCATGTAAATGTCTCCCTTTCTCCTCCCAACCATAGCTCCCAACGTGCCTGCCACTTTTTATTAATTTTTGACCATATTTGCACCTTAGCTTCTGCTTTACTTATTGAAATTGCTATTTCAACAGCTTCCTGTTTCCTGGCTTCTTTAACCAATCTACAATTTCATCCCCCTACACGTGCTGGAACCCATGAAAACTTTACCCTCACCCCCATCTGACCAACCCCCTGAGTGAAGTTCTAGTACCTCATATACTATGTCCTGCCTTACTTTTTGACTGGAAACTCTTTAGAACTGCACTAGAGTCTGAGCAAATTACAGCTTTTGCTGGTTTAACTTCTTCTACTCACTGCAGTGCCAACCAAACACCCACCAACTCCACTGTTTAATACTGATAAATTATCTGACAGTCTGAATCTTGACCCCAATCTTTGGTACTTCTTCTTTCGCATTCGTTAGTGTTCATTGGTGTGTGGCAAATCAGCTTGGAGGTTCTTACACTTAAACTTTTATGCAAGTACTTATAAGAGTGCTATTTTTCTCCTTTTATTATGTCTTATATATTGTTTTAAAACTGTTCCCCTCTTTATTATTGTTCTTGTTATTCCAGTCTGTCCACATGTGTGGGGTTTAGGTCAGGGATGTGGGGTTGTTGATTGTTTTCCTCACTAACAAAAGGTTGGTCCCAGTCAAGGAAGGAGAAGAACAGCACTTTCCTTGACTGGGACCAGTCAAGGAAGGTGATTTCTCTTCATATTGTATTTTCTACAATGAAGCTGAACATGTTCGATATTTTCTGGTTGGTTACAGTGTGTGCATTTCTTCTCAGAGAAGTAATTGTATTTGTTTCCCTATGTTTACAGCCTGCCATATTTGTATGTTATGTCTTCCAGTTTCCATGCCAGTAGGCTAATCCTGCCATAGTGATTGTGAAAATGTCCTAATGAATGTTTTAGCTTCAGCTTCAGCAGGTCTACATGCTTAATTTTGAACGTTTGTTTGGCCAGAATATCCACCAACATGAGAAGGAGCCCAAATGAAGCGTGTGGATATAGACTTGATTTCCATCCTGTACGTTACAAGTAATATTTCATTGAAAATATCTGTTCTAAGCAGATACATTGATACATTTCCGACAGGCTGCACGCTGCAAGGCGTGCTACAGCCCTCCACGGTCAGTTATCTGCTTTTGTTATTTTATATTTTTTAGTAATGTTAACATTAGCATTTGCTCTTACAGTAAGTGGGAAATTATTTTCAGAGGAAAAAAAATTGCAGATTTAGACAGTAGTTTTTGTGCCATCCACAAAGTTGAGTAATTGTTCTTTATAATTACAACTTTTTGAAATATGGGACATAATTGACTGTTATTTGGATCATCCGCTGATGATCTCTTTTGTTGATTGTTTGTTTTTATTTTGTTTTTTGTTGTTGTTTTTTTTAACATGTTCAATAAAGAGTTCATAATCAATATGCAATAATGGGACACTACTTGAAACACCATTCATCAATCATTAAACATTCTGAATTAACCATATACACCCATCTGTACTTGAGATTTGACATTGTATACAAATATCTAATATCTTTTGGTACTTGAAGCATGTTTTGATGCTAATACTATATAGATTTTTAATACATAACTTTCACTTGTAACAAAGTATTTGTACACTGTGGTATTACTACTTTTACTTAATTAAACAACCTGAGTACTTCTTCCTCCACTGATGGAAAGACATGGGGATTAATAAAAATGAACAAAAATAGATCAACTGTGGGAGCAAAACTGTTAAAATGTTCTACCTCTAGAGGTTGATGTTGCACTGTTTTGTAAATATTCTAGTGAGATTACCTTGAAAGTAACATCTCTGAACCTGCCTCTGCCCTACTTGTCATTCTTTGTTTTAAAACAAGTATTTAAATGTTTGTGGTAAAAAAAAAAAAAAAGTAGCTTGCCAACTTGATTTTGTTCTACTAACACCACAAAAATTGCTCCTATAACAGCAAGGACAAATGAACTGAACAAACATATAAATGTTTTCTGTGAAGTTTAATAAGTTAAGAGTACATTAGGGAACCATAGACATGTTTTATGTTGAAATAGTTTAATTATTATATACATATTATACAGCAGTCAGTTTTTAGTAAAAGAAATAATATAAGCATGATATATACTTTATGCATCTCATCCTGCTGAAATGATAATGAAACGATTTTCAAAATGTTTTTTTGTTTTATACTGCATAAGCACTAGCTCGGCGTACCTAATAAAATGACAACCAAGTGTGTATGCTACAGCAGAAAAAAATATTTCTCATGGATATATTTCAACCTTTTTGGAAAATAATCTTATTAGTTTTGTTGTGAAGCATATATGAGAAGACTGAAACTACTCACATGTCTGTATGCTAAATATGAAGCTGGACCCAGGAGATGGTTAGCTTAGCTTAGCATAAAGACTGGAAAAAGGGAGAAACTGCTAGCATGCCAATGTCCGAAAGTAATAAAATCTGCTTATAAACACTTATTACAGTCTCAAGTCTTGTTGCGGCTGTGAAGGCCATTAAATAGTTTGGCAAATAATCCCCTGTAAAACTGCAGCATGTCATTTTTTTACGCTTCTATTTTGTATGGATTAAAAAACAAGTTAGGCCAATAACATGTTAACTGGATCTAAATAAGTGTTGGTAAGCGGATTGTGTTGTCTTTGGAAAGAGCCAGTCTTCATGCAAAGCTAAGCTAACCGGCTTCTTAATAGACAGAGTAAAAAATTGAGTAAAATTGGTATCAGTCATCTCATCTAACTCTCTGTAAGAAATTAAATTAGCTTATTTCCCAAAATGTCAAAGTATTATAGGATATTGATCATCAAACCTTTTCATATCTGTGGTCAGTTAAAGGGGAATGAGGTTCACTAACTAAAGTCACTGATTAGATGGAAGTCTCTTTAAGATAACAGCACAATGTTAGGATCATTTGTCTGCCTGTATATGATCGATTTAATTCCAAATCACTCATGTCTGTTTAATTGGTCTTCAGTTCAAAGTCCTCCCTCTGCCTGAGCAGGCTGTGGAAGACTATCTCAGGGTACAGGAAAAAGTTTCTGTTGCGCTCCAGGTCCTGAGCGTTAATGATACGAGTCACCAAAGCTTGTTGTATGGCTGGAGACTGACAAGGGTGATGCCGCACACTGTGACTCACATTCCTCGATAGTTCAATAACTAAGAGACCCAGAGTATTGACTTCCTCAGCCCTACCATATCCAGTGGAGTTGTTAAGTGTCTTTCTGTTTACCGCACCTACAGTGGTTTCATTGCTTACATCTGGCACATTAAGTCCAAAGTCTTCACGCGATCCATCTGTTTTACAGCTTCTTTTAATATCAGCAGTTGAATTGGATGTGGTAGTGTCATTATATTTATCAGCTGAGATATTTTTACTAGAGCAGGTCATTTTGGTTATGCTAAACGTGTTAGCTTGTCTTGGTCCACTTGCTGGTCTGGTTCTGTGTTTTGGGGGTCCTGGAGTCTCCTGAATGTTTCTGTGTAGATAGGCTGTGTAGACCTGAACCAGGCGACCTAACCCTGACTTATAAGACAGACGCAGAGACTCCGCTGATCCTAATGGCACAGAGTTTAGACGAACCTGTTGGAACAAGAATAAAGGTGCTTTCAGATTTACATACATATTACATGATTCAGCAGCTCATGATTTATGTTTCTATTCCAACAATGCAGGAAGTAATGTGCCCTATACAGTATGTAGAGTGGTGGAAAGTAAGCATGTGCACATTCCAGTGGTGGATGGGCATGTACTGGCATGTCTGACTTTTATGGCCAGATGGGTTGACCAGAGTTTGCTCCCATCACAGGCCTGCAATTAATATTAGCCTTTTCATTGAACACCACAGTTTTATTTGGTCTCAACACAAGTTATGAACAACCTTGATATATCATCATCTTTTAAGTGGATATGGAGGACTTATTTACACATCCAGTCACTGTGTTTGTGTCCATGTCCATGTCAAATGTATGTCCAATTTTCCCTCTCTTTTAGCTCTGTTTTTTGTCCCTACCAACTCCTGAGAACTTTCTGGCTCTAAATGCTCCACTATTCACCAGCTGGTCATTAACTGTGTCTGTCTGCTGTTTGGTGCTGAGCAGGTAGTGAACAGTGGGATTTTAGAGCTTTTTCATGAAAACAGCTGCCTGCTGTGGCCGAAAACTACACTATATAGCTACTATAGCCACATATCCACCGAAAGTACCAGGAACTTTTAGTCCCAGGAACTACTTTTCACAATACTAAAAGGTTCCTCCAGCCTGGTGTAAAGACCTGCGAAGATTAAGCAAATTAGTCGACTGACGTACTATATGTTCTTGATCTGAGATATACACTGTAAGGGCAGAAAATTGTTTTCTTCTTACACTTATAATCTTTTATGCAAGTACTTATAAGAGTGCTATTTTTCTCCTTTTATTACGTCTTATATATTGTTTTAAATCTTTAACCTGTTCCCTTTTTATTATTGTTCTTGTTATTCCAGTCTGTCCACATGTGTGGGGTTTAGGTCAGGGATGTGGGGTTGTTGATTGTTTTCCACACTAGCTGTTCTTCTCCTTTCTTGACTGGGACCAGTCAAGGACCTTTTGTTCCCCAAAGCATAGATGCTCAGACTGTATAAATGATCATGCAATTGTTTGCTCTGGGCCAGATGTTAGTGACTGTCTTAGGAGACAGAGCCTCTGGTCCAGCTGATTCTGTTATAGTACTTCTCTGTTTATTTTCTTTTGTTAAATGAATTCTTCAAAGACAACAGTTCGTTGTAACTCAATTATTTGCTCAACCTCTCACCAGGAATACAATTTCCATGACATACACTGTTCACCATACAAAGCAATGGACAGGCAGGCATCATTATTTATGCAACACTGCAACAGCACAGTAACCATGGAGGAAATTCAAGTTGTGCTGCTGTTGATAGTGATTTATTGGTTTGCAAATGTGGTCAGTGAGTCAACAGTGGAAAAGAGATAATTGACTAATAATTGACTTTGGCGACTAGCCTCTAATCAACCAATTAGAAGTATTCAGCACTGTAAGCTCCACCCCCCAAAGTTCCAGTACTTTTGGAAAGTACTACTATCCTGAGCAGGGACTTTTTTTCTGGGTAAAATAAAGTCCCTGGAACTTACTTTAGACCCTGGTCCCCATGATGGAAACGCAGTGACTTCCTCAAAACGTTCCTAGTTCTTGAGTAAAATTCCTGCAGTAGAAACGCGGCTTATGAGAGCCTTGAGAGTGAACCATAACAGTAAAGTTGAAGCCGGACAGCTAAACAATGAGCTGAAACTCACTTTAAAGCAGGAACTATATAACTGCAGATTCAGGTGCTAATTGTCTCTAAGTTCATCACTGTGAGCAATTTTACATTTATAATACATACATTATACATAAAACTATGGATTATAGCTGCTTTAAGCGTTTTCTAACCCTAACCATATAATCATAGTTTCTTTGCTATAACCACGGTCTTTCTCTGACGTTATGTCAAATAGGATGGATGGCAGAGATTCGAAAGATTCCCATATTAATGAATTGTGAGCATTCATGTCATCAAGACTGTTGAATGATTACATAGTCAGGGTAAGGGTTAAAATACTGTTTGTTGATAATATAACACCATATAAATTAAAATCAGGTTTAACTACACTAATTTACAGTCATTGGCTAGAGCATCCATATTTGTCTGGTTTGTGTGTGCCAAGTTGGATATATCGGATAATTCAGAAAAATCACATTTTCCCAGTTATAATTACGACTTGTGTTGTGATGTTGGTGTGAACAATTTACGTCAAAAAGTTGTAATTAATATAACTCCAAAATCAACACTACAAGCCTCCCTACGCAAGCCAATCATTTTTGTACAATTCTTACTTTGTTTTGTTTTTTAAAGCGGAACTGCACAGATGTTCCTCTTTAACAGTTTATAGGTATATAAACTTCAAAAAGTCTTCAGACTTTTTGAAGTTTGAAAATCAAACAAATCTGGAGGTGTGGCGTAAAAAATGAGGTTACCAGACCTCTGTTGCTCCTCCTCTCTGCCTGAGGCTAGTGGCTCGAGGCTACATTAGCTGCTAGCATAACCATAATATCGGACTGAACTGTCAGGGGTCTAGTTGGATTGTGGGTAATGTAACTGGGTTTTGAATGCATGGAATAAAATGGAGAATATCTCTGGTTCTGCTGAGTTGATTTTGATTAACTATTATACAATGATAAACATAAAAATTATGATTTCTGCAGAGAACGTAATTTACAGAGTATATCTTTACACTGTAGCAGAAATAAAGACATGCATTTGAACCTAAGTTGGTGTTTTATCTGTCCTAACCTGGTGAATTCTCATGTGTAGATGAACTGCAGCTCCTGCTAACCACTGCTGCATGGATTCTGTACTCATCCTCTTTTTAGTGGTCATCCTCTCATAATGGTCAAGCAGCTCAAACCTCAGCCAATTGTCATAGAGCTCTGTGGTCTCAGACATCATCTCCAGGTTGTTGGCAATGCCAGGGACCAAGCTGAGGTAGCTGTGGATTATCCAGCCAATTCTTGAAGAACTGCTGATGCCAAAAATCCTCACAGCATGGGATCTTTCAGTTGATAGGCGCCCCTCTGTATGTCCTTGTGCCCGCACCTGGTGGGCAGAAATTTTGTGTCTGTTTTAGCATTATGCTTTGTGATAAAATAGAAAGGCCTTATGGCTAGAGAATCAAGCCTGCAAAGCCAAATTTGTAAGACCTGAAGAAGTCTCTTGGATGAGGGACAAATCGTCTTCAAGTATCTTCTATCAAGTCCAGTTGTCCTTGATTTTAACCTTCTTTGGGCATATTTTTAAGAGATTTTAACAGTAGCCTTTGGTGTCAAATTTCAGTCAAACTGTACCAGTATAATGACGTTAATGTTAGTTTGTCTCTATAAAGCAATTATCTTGTACATAGCTGGGTGCATGCAACTGAATTATTAGGAAATATGCTTTAGGAAAGTCTACAGCCATGCTAGCTCCTCTCTGACTTTGCACTTTGACACAGTGGTGTTTTGAGCTAAATGTCAGCATGCAGCAACAGTGACATGGTAACATGTTCATGTTTAACAAAGTAATATTTACCATTTCTTAGTGTATTAACTTCGTCACATTTGCTAATTAGCATAAAGTGCAGCCGAGGGTGATGGGAATGTCAATAGTTTTGCAGGTGTTTCGTCATAAAGTATAGGACAAATTAACAATTAGACCTGCTAGAGGAAAAGTCTGGGGATCATCAAAGTCAGTAGGCTGCATCGTCTCAGGATCATGAATATCAATCCATCCAATAATTGTCAAGATATTGCACTAAAAACTACATTTCAACCTTATTTTGGCCTCATAAAATTGCATGTTCTGAGCTTTTTTAACCTGCCATACAATCAGTAGACAAAACCAAAACGTTTTACCCACTTGTTGGGCAACCTGGTCAAAAAGCATGGACAGAGCCAGAGCAACAACCCCTACTCCTCCATATGTGACCCTGCTGCTGCCTCCCAGCTCTCTAGTCAAGCTGAGGCTGAATGCAGTCTGCTGCTCCCTGCTCATGCTCCGCTGTAAGAAAGCATATTGATGCTGCAGTGCTGCTGAAGAGTCCAGTGAGAGGAAGGTGGTGAGGACAGGATCCAAGGAGATATCGGGGATGATGCTGGCGTCTCGAGCCACAGAGAACAGCTCCTGGACGGTGGCTGGAGAAGGAAGACACAGACTGCGACCCATCAGGATCATGGCTATATCTGTCTGTCTAAATAGTGTCTGTTGGTATGTATGCGTGTGTGTGCAACAGGTCTGCTTATTATCAGTGTTTCTGACCCTCTGTGTGTTTATTTGCCCCAGACAGAATGATGTCATCAGTATGACCAGTCCGCCAAAGCACGCATGAACAGACATAGAAATGCATTTCCTCAAATGAAACAAGGTTTTTGCACACACGCATACCGTAGTTACAGGAATATCATATCAACCTTAATTCCACCTGCTCTGATAATCTCTTATCATTAGTGTCTTTAAAGAGGAACTTGACAGCAGACAAGAAATGTTTAAATTCCCTTTCTTATTGGAAGTTGTTCACCTTAGAAGTGCACCTGTTGCACCTAACTACACCCAAACCTTAATACAGAATTTCAATACAGTTTACACTGTAATTATACAGCAGCATACTGCTAAATCACAGTTATCTGGTGGACATTAACATGTGTAGACACACCTACTTTATGCAGACATGAAATTTAGTATAAAGAGAATTTAAATTTAGTATAAACAGAATTTAAATTTAGTATTAACAGAATTTAAAATTCGTATAAACAGAATTAAAATTTAGTTTGAACAGAATTTAAATTTAGTTTTAACGAATTGCATACGTGTCTGTTATTTGGACTATATTCATGCCTTAGCAGTGATGTCGGTGTAATGACACACCTGGAGTACATGTCTACATCACTACATCAAGGTGAGAAGTTAAACCAATGAAGGTCAGAAATAGACCTCCTGTCAGTTAACTTTTTTTTTCAGCATGACTACAATTAACCTGTAACCGTTTAAAGTTATTTTTCTGCCTGAACTTTTACCCTGGTGCTGCCACATCATAAAACACATTTTATTTTTCAGCAGTGATTTGTAACCATTGTCGTCCTGTCGATAGGGCCGTCAAATCAGAAAACACGATAGTGTGGACTTTTGTACATTCCTTAGTCAATATTTTGAACATTCCTGCACAAACTAGACAGCTGAAACAGACATAAATGTTTTTGAATTTTAAATGTATATTTCTTGACTTTTGTAGTACTATTTTTTAAAAATGTTTTTTTTATTTTTATCTTAGTGTGCTCATTGTCATGCACCAAAATACCAAAGCAAATTCCTCATATATAAAAACCTACTTGGCAATAAACCTGATAGTGATAATTTGGAGGACTTGGTGCAGGGAAAAAAAGTTTTTATTTGAAAACTTGAAGGATGTCAGATCTTTTTTGTGAAGTTGATTGAATACCTGAATCATACCGTAGCAGGATTGATACGCGAATCACATCTGCAACTATTATTATTTGTTAAGTTACTGACCTGTGTTTTTCTGTACTTCACACAGTTTTGTCTGTTACACACTGATTCCAGGTTTCCAGGTCAATTAGTTCACCTACCACATCCTTGAGAAATTCCCAAACATTATACAAATATAAAAATGTTTACAACACACTTTACAAGTTTTAGACAAACTAATTGATTTCTTGTCCTAAAGAAAATCTGTTATTTGACCTACAAGACTCTTACAGAAATGTATCTGTGCTGTTGCATGTTTTTTTGTCATTCTCACTTAAATTTGGTCAAATTTCTATCTCTATCAACATTTGGATTTTCAGAAATTCTTGCGTTTTGAAATTATTGAAACAAAAATCACTGCCTCAGCAAGCTTCAGTGCAGCCAATTAAAAAAAACTGAAATAACAGTACTTTTTGTAATCAGATTGGCATTTAGACTTAGACGCAACCGTTGAACATTAACCTTAATGTCAATAAGTAAGCAGCCAGATCCCTGTGACTTTAGCTCAAGTATGAGTCAAAACAATATTGAGCTTGTTCAATGATGTCCAGAAATAACTTGTCTGCATTTTTTATATAACACCTTTCACAGAAAGAAATAAAATAAAATCAAATAGGGTTAAATCAATAAAATAAAAATAACATACCAGATAAAAAATACACCAAGAACAGACATTTTTAATGTTGAAACATTAAAAACAACTTGCCACCTGGATGCCTGTCTGAAAAGACAGTTTTTTAGTTGCTTTTGAAAGTCCACAGAGTCCAAAGACCTCAGGCTTATTGGGAGACTATTCCAAAGCTTGGGGGGCTTCCAACTGGAAAGTACGATCTCCCTGTGTCTTAAAATGTGTCAAAGATACACAAAAGAGGAAGCTGGATATAGTTAAAAACCTTTAAAAATAGAGAAGGTAGTATCAGTGTACACAAACAGTTTGTGAGAATGAGGAATTGGAAAATGTGTTAATGTAAGTGAGTCTATGTCCGTTGTGTAGCAAAATCAGAAATACTTAGTCTCACATAACCCTCTGAAGCTTGGAGGTGCTGCAGGTAGAAGGATTTTGTTGCCGGGCTAGATATTTAAACATTTCCAGTTTTTATTATCCTAAGCTAAACTTCATATTTAAAGGACAAAAATGAGAGTGTCATCAATCTTTTCATCTTGTCTTGGCAAGAAAAGCAAATAAATGTAATTCCCAAAATGTCAAATTATTTCTTTCATGGTCAAGGCCAGAATATTTTATAATTTTGTTCAGTGTACTTGAAGTAATTAATGCAGAAAAATCTCCCCTGTGACTGTTATATGATAATATATTTTGTCATTTTAATTATTATATGAATGTAAAAGCACAATTTTACTGTTGTAGTTGATTGAGGTGGAGCTAATTTTAACTATTTTGTATTAGACTGCAATTATGAATAATTATTTTCATTGTGGATAGATCTGCTGATTATTTTATTGATTAATTGTTTGTTTAGTTTGTAAAAAAAAAAAAAATGGAAATAGTGACAAATGGCATTACAATTACCCCAAAATGACACCTTCACAATAACTTAAACAACAACAAAAACCCCTCAAAATGATTAAAAGCAAACTTAAATTATTTATAGAAAAAACAGCAATCCCTCTTATTAGATATTGTTGGTTTAATGAACTATATTCGCACTCGGTCACATGACCCTCGCCTTACATGGCTGTTGCTGCATGACGACATGCACCAATCCTTAAAAAATTAGCCCCCGATGCGGAAGTACATAGACTTCTGACTTTAACCAGCATTTCCATGACACAACTATTGAATCCGTTTCCAACCGTTTTCCCGAACAACAATTCTGTTCCCACTTTTTTAAGATCACAAATTGAATAAAATATGTATATCAGCGGTATTTATGTCATCACCAGACTTCCGTGTTAGAAACGTCATTGTCTTGACCCTCCGCACCTGGTCGTCTCTCAAAACAGGAACCTGGAGGAGGTCTGCTCCTCGGCTCCTTCCTGCTTGTGATCGGTGAAAACATTACAGGTGAGTATCGAAGCAGCGTAGTGGGGACATGGTGTTAAAGAAACACATAAAGGATAAGACTGTGCGTATACTTGTCTTGGCTAACTTAACGTTAACTCCCGTGTTATAGCTGAGTAAAATAGTGCAACATTTTTTAGCTAACAGACCTAAAGACGGGCGACAAATTACAGGAAAAACCTGCTGAAATGAGTGAAGACACATAACGTTAATGAGTTAACGGTTTGATGGTCAGATGCCTCCGTACAGCGCAGGAGCGCTCACTCAATGGTTTATAAAGTATTATAATGATGTGAACGACAGTCTCCAGATCTCAACTAAAATGAACACAAATGGGAGATTTTTTTGGCGTCAAACTAGTTCTCCTTATCACTATCAATCAAAACACAACCTGAGGGAGGGAGTATCTCCTGTAAGATTCACCTGCAGATTCAGAGGCTTGACAAGGAGCTGATCAGGAGGCTTCAGATGGAATAACACCTTAATAGCAACACACCTTTCAGTTGTCACCACCCAGTGCCGGGCCACACCTACCAAGTTATCTGTGTAGCATTTACTATTGATATTACTTGGCAGTTACTGTGGTAATTAGATTTTTTTGCACATTTGATAACCACTAAGGTAGCTTCTGTCTTTTAACGGGTGTCCCTTAAACCTGCAAACACATAGTGAACTATACTAACACCGACATACTGTAAAACTCAAATTATTTGCTTATTCACTGAACTCACCCTGCCTTTATTTGGGACAGTAGTCTATATCGGGCCTTTAATTTCTTTATATTGGCGCTAAATCTGAATGACTAATACGTTGGTGTAAACTGAACTGATGTGTAGCATGTCCATCCAAAAAAGGTGAAAATCAAGGGCAACTGGACTTAGTTGAAGATACTTGATGGCATTTCATCCCTCATCCAAGATACTTCTTTAGTTCTATATATCTAGCATGTCCATATTGACAAAGGTTTAAATAGTTATATTTCTATCTATGGTCTAAGCAGCGTAGAACTAGTTAAAGCACGTGACCTGGTGGGTTTCGGGAGGTTTTATACATCCAAAGATCTTACATAAAAACCAGACCAGGTGTCTAATTGGGACCTGCATTTATTTGTGGAATTGTGGAGCCACACCAGGCCAGTAAAAGGGACAGGCGTCTAATTGGGACTAGGCTTTTAACTGAAGTTTTATGGTATTATCACCTTTTAAGTTGTTATGATGAACTTGTTAGCAAATTTAGCAGTTGCTAATTTACACATCAAGCAATTACAAAGCAGTATAACATTCAATTCATTTGGAGTCTTGTTTTCAGGCCACTTCAAAGTTCAATGTTCACTATATTCTAGCTCTGTTTTTGGTCTTTACTGATTCCTGAGGGAACTATCTGGCTATTTAGCCGCATAATTCTCCACTATGTTCACCAGCTAGTCACTAACTGTGACTGTATTCTGTTTAGTACTGAGTAGGTAGTGTACAGTGGGTTTTTAGAGCTTTTTCATTGAAAACATCTGCCGAAAACAACAATATGAGAGTGGAGAGAGTGAACCAAAACAGTTATGAGCTGAAACTCACTATATAGCTGTGTAAAGTCAAGTCTGCAAAAAGTATGGAGTGCCCCTTTAACTACTAGCCTATAAAGCTGCTATGACTAACATGTTTGCAAACAGTTGCCTAGTTTCATTTCCAGCAGACATTACTTGAAGGACTGACTGTATGTCTGATCGACATGATATGAAAGAGGCTATTTTTGACAAAGTGTGAGATTTGTGTATTAGAGAGAGTGCGTATAAAACTACAAATATATAATCATAAATACACCATGCAGGCAGCTGTGTGGAGATGAGTACAGAGGCGCATACAAATACATTAATAAATTAGATGATGATTCATTCTAGGTCGTCCAGCATCATGAGTCAGCGGACAGAGCGACGGGGGATACATGTCGACCAATCAGACCTGCTGTGCAAAAAGGGATGCGGTTACTATGGCAACGCAGCATGGCAGGGCCTTTGCTCCAAGTGCTGGAGGGAGGAATACCAGCGGGTACGGCAGAAACAGATCCAGGACGACTGGGCCTTGGCAGAAAAGTAAGACCGTCTGCTGCATCAGTGTATTGCAGTACAATGTATTATTTGGACAACACAAAACAATGGAGCTTGTCATGTTATTCCTGATCATTATAATCTTCCACTGATTATTGGCATCTGCTCTGTTAAATGTTCTTGGCTCCAGGTTGCAGCGAGAGGAGGAAGCAGCATATGCCAATAGCCAAGGAGCGCAGTCCCAGTCCCAGTCCCAGTCCCAGTCCCAGTCCCAGTCCACAGCACCACAGCCACACCCGGGGCACGCCTCGCTAGGTCCCTTCTCCAAGTTTGAGGAGAAGAAGACCAATGAGAAGACACGCAAAGTGACCACTGTTAAGAAGTTCTTCAGCCCTTCATCTCGGACTGCTCCCAAGAAAGGTGTGACATTAAGAGCAACATTTAACCTAGGCTCATAACTCAAGACTGACTGGTTTGTCGCCAAGCTCACAGCCTCATGCTTTGCTCGTGTGGCTGGTCTGACATATTTCAAGGTTTGCTTGGGGTTAGTGTTTGTATTTGTACCCTCTGACTTAAGCTGTGCTCTAACCTTCCCCTCTTTCTAATTATAAGTAACAATCATCACGCAGAACAGATCATAAAACTCGGCACAACAAACTTTGATGAATTAATCTTCAACATTTATATGTATTCACTAACTAACTTTGTGAATAAATATAAATATTAGTGAGACGGACAGAGATAGAGAGACATAACGGAGAGATCTATATTTTACATAAAGTACATCTCTCCCTTCTGAGACTGACTTGTGAACACAGTTTTGCAAATGCATGCTCTCAATAGGGTTTTTGTCACAGAAGACAAATCACAGTAGGAAAAGCAATTAATGGCTGACTTGTGCATGCCGGCTCACTGTCATCGCCTACTGGCACATGTTGAACAGAACAGAACCATAGTTAATATTATTAGTAACACCTGTGCTTTTCCTCTTATGACAAGTCTAAATGTGTGCTCTATGTAAAAGAATATTATTGTTTCTTTAAATATCTCATCTTTTATCTGGCTTGCAGTGGACACAGCTATTCCTTAGCACAATTTACAGAATGGCATCTTATTGTTACTAATTTGTTCTACTGTTATGGTCAGAAATACTCAAAAGATTCATGACTCTCACTGTATTTTTTGAGGTAGTTGAGAAGACTGATATGAATCTAGTGTGTTTGTTAAGTGCGAAGCAGGAGCTGGGAAGCGATTCATCTATTTAGCTTAGGTTTGTGGTACTCCAGATTAGGCTCTATTTTATTTTCCATATATATGCTTCCTTTTGAGCCTATTTGAAATAGGGCTGGGCGATATGGCTGAAAATGTTTTTATCACGATAAAAACATTTCATATCATTCAATATCGATAATCATCACTATATATGTCAAATCATTATTTCTTTCAAGTTTAAAGGCTGATTTTTGCTCCTGAGTGAAAATTTAAGAAACCAGATGGTTAATTATGTGGTTCAACGTTTCTTTACGCTCAGAATGTGACAAACACTTGATGCCAAACAGTGGATCACTTAACAAATCTGAGGTAGAACATTCAAAACTATTGTGACAAAATCTTTTTCAACAAATATGATTACAAAAATTTTTTTCAGTCCCTTTTCCTAAACCAAATAAATATTTTAATAGAAAAATGAAGTGCTAATTCGTTTGTTATTCAAATTAATTAAACCAAATATTTATTCACGATATATTGAACATTTATTATATTGTTATTGAGGAAAATTATATTGCGATAATTATCATTATTGTTTTATTGCCCAGCCCTAATTTGAAAATATATCTCTACCATTGTTATGCTGACACCCAGCTGTATGCCCCGCTAAACCTTGTAATCCATGCATCCATGCAGTGTTAACTTCCTTTTATCCCACCTTTTTTGCAACCAAAAAGCTTCATTCAGCTAAACCAGAATACAACTGAGCTCCTAATCTTCGGCCAATCAGATAACTCCGCATCCACAGTCAATGCCCTCGGGCCTCCCTCTTCAAATGTAAAGTCCCATGCAAAAAAATCTCTGTGTAATCTTTAATTCTGGTTTAAAATGTGATAAACAAATGAACTCAGTTATCGGCACTAGCTTCTACCATCTTAGATCACCCAGTAAAATTAAAATCATTCCTGTCTGTTAAAGATTTGAAGGCTATAGTTCACGATTTTATTTCCCCTCGCCTCCACGGCTGCATTTCTCTCTATGTAGGAATCAGTCAGCCCCATCTAGCCTGCAGCTGGTTTAAAACGAAGGAGCAAGACTCTTCACCGGTACCAGGAAGAGAGACTATATCTCACCAGTACAGGCCTCTACAGTACAAAATTGATTTTAAAATCATTATTTATTTTTAAATAACTGCATGGACTCGCACCAGATTACATTTCTGACCTGCTCCTCCCCTATTTCACCGACGACCCCCTCAGATCCTTCAGATAAACTTGACTTGCATAGAGACCAGAAGCAGGGGGAACAGCTAACCATGACTTTCATAAATAAAAAAATACACCCACAACACCTGTAAAGCTCACTATTTAACACGTCAAGTCTGTCTGAATCAGCCTGCAGGCTTTGCTCCATGTAGACACAGATTTTGGAGAAGGGAAAGCAAAAGTTAAACTTTTCTAAATGGGGTTCTTCCTCATCAGAAATCCAAGACGGCAAGACAACCAGTCCGTCCATCAGCCGCCATGCCAGCTTCGATACGGACCAAGTGTCCAAGGACTTTGTGGATTTCTTGAAAAACCTCCAGAAGCCCGGACGGGAGATCCATAAGCAGTGCAGAGCCTTCCTTGTGAACATGTCAAGCAAGAAGGTCTGATTTGATATCTAGTGGCCTAATAATAGTCTTTATAATAAAAGTTCAACTGTTAAATGTTTTCATTACCTGATCAACAACTTCTTGTCTTGTCAGGACCTGAGTGCTGAGGAGCTGTCAGAGTGTGTTCAGGATTTCTACCAGAACCTGTCTGACCGCTTGATGAGCCATTATAAAGGTTGGTTCAGAGATCTCACTGTCAATCAGTAGCGTTCAACAACTATTTCTATTAAAAAGTTCTCAATAACGCTTCAGTGTGTAGCGACCACTAGGTGGCAGCACAAGCAGGATTTTCCACCTAGGTATTTAAGGTACAGTGTGGAAGAACTGAAAATAGGGGGCAGCATATCACAAATCATTCATAACTGTCTTTATCTCAGTTAGCCATGCAGCTACCTTAAATGGACCAGAACTGGAGGCGCTCTTGCACCAGAATATTTTCACATTTAACATTTAAGTTTTTTGTTTTTTTTTTCAAACCAAAGTTCATTATTGTTGGAACAGTGGAAAGATGGTTTTAGTGAGTTTTATTTAGTTGCTGCCAAGTTTGAATAAAGTGTGTTTTACGATGAGTTAAAAAGGCAATTAGTTCGATGAAAGAGAGAAACTCGAAATCAGAAGGTGTACGGTTGTATTTTTCTGTTTGATAAGGAAAGTAGGTGTAAGAATATTTCTTTTCTTGAAATTTTGTGAGTTTATTCTTTTTTTTTATTAGACTAAAAAAGTTTAGAGCTTGTGTAACTCACCACTCGCACACATCTCCCAGCTGAAACTATGTTTCGACACATGAGCTTTATGGTACAAAGTGGTGTTACGAACCAGGACGAATCAGACCTAGCTTGTTAGCATGCTAACTTCAGTAAATATCTGTGCAACACAATACATATACCTCTTTGACTGATGTTGATAATGATAGTTCCTTCTTGAATGTTTTAAACAAAGTTTCTGGCCATATCTTACACTTTGTACCTTAAAATTTGTCTCTCTTTATTGATTCGGCTCTAACTAATGTGGTGCGCTAAATGTTTGTTCACCAGGCTCTTCAGAGTCTGTGGAGCAGGTGATGGACCAAGTGGAAAAGTACATAATGACTCGTTTGTATAAGAGCGTATTCTGCCCAGAAACCTCTGATGATGAGAAGAAGGACTTGGCCACACAGAAGAGGATAAGGTGGGCCTGCTTTTTCATAATAATAATCATACACATTGGGAGTCATTTATAGATGTGGAACAAGACACACACATTCAGATTAGATACAATTACATTTTGTTTTGAGGAGAGTTTGCTTGTTTTAATATTACATTTAGTGGAAGTGTCGGTTTATTTTTGTCACAGGAGTCATGTGCTCTGTTATACAATCCCTTTGAAAGCATCACTGCATAGTGCTCGTGTATAATCTGCAGCAGTCTGAAAACTTCTGTCTGTACACAATACCCATTTTTAGCAGTGTTCTCCCTGTTTTTTCTTACATGTTAATGCACAGTGGCAGCTGCTGACTGCACATGTTTATCATCCAGCGAGGAAGTGACTGTAAAAAATGTGCATGGTTACGTCATAGGCAAAAAAGCTTTAGGCTTACTGTTTGATTGTGATTCTTTGCACTGCAGGGCCTTACACTGGGTGACCATCCAGATGCTCTGTGTGTCTATGGATGAAGAAATCCCTGAAGTCTCTGAGAATGTGGTCAAAGCAATAACAGGTGAGAGTGTGTTCTTGAACCTGAAGTCTAAATTAAATTCCATGTGTTCATCTGCCACAGCATACATATCTGCTCTGTAAACCACATAATGTTCTCTATTGAGAAAACAAAAATCAGAAACCTAAAGGGAGAATTTTAAACTTTCTGGTTTCATGATGGCACCCCCTAACACTGTTTGTGTTCATTCCATCTATGTAGATTGAGAACTTGTTTCCAAACAGCCAGTCGTTTGAAACCACATTTGCATGTGGTCAGTGTGAGACAGACGGTCGCACTGAGCAGCCTGCTACACAACACAAGAGCCACAGACTCTAAACAACAACCCACATTAGTTTCCTGCTGAAGTCTCCTTATCTAATTAAAACATGACCGCATGTCTTGTCCTACACCTTAGCTTGTTGAACGAGCCTACTAACAAATGAGATAGCTAATTAGCTGTTCAGCTGCAGCACATTAAACAGTATGTAAACATACCTGTAAATGTCACTTTGGTTATGTTAGATGCTGGTGTGGTTCTTACTTTTTAATACCACTAACAACAGGCTGTCTGCCCGTGACATGTACAGTAGGCTACAGTGCATCTTTGTTTACGTTGTCTGTCGTTCCCTACGCTGTAACACAGATCAGTCAATCAGTCACAGACACAGAAAACCATTAAATGTTTACATCTGAGCTGCTGGAAACAGTGAATTTTTGGCACTTTTGCTAACAAAAAAGACTTAAACAATGAGGTAAATATTGTGTCAGTCAATCACCTCTAGTAGTGATAAAACATTTTTTTTGAGATATGGGTGAACTGACCGTTTTTACAGGATTTTAGCGATGATACGATAGTCTATCCTTGACTTGTATCTTTGTCTGTTCCAGATGTTATTGAGATGGACTCAAAGAGGGTTCCCCGGGACAAATTGGGGTGCATCACACGCTGCAGTAAACAAATCTTCAGTGCCATTAGGATCACGAAGAATGAGCCGGCCTCAGCTGATGACTTTCTCCCCGCTCTCATTTACATTGTGCTGAAGGCTAACCCTCCACGACTCCAGTCCAACATCCAGTACATCACCCGCTTCTGTAACCCCAGCAGACTGATGACCGGAGAGGACGGATACTACTTCACCAACCTGGTCTGTTTTTTTTCTGTCTTTTCTGACTTCAATCCTTCTCAGAGTCAGTTTGAGCTGTAGGCCTCTAGTTTCAAAGTGCGACTTTACGTGTGAAGCCGGTGGCTAAGGTAGAGGCCGAAAAAGTGGAGCTAATTAGAGACTCACTATTTTCCACTGAAGTTACTCAGAATCAGCTCTTATTGCCAGGTATGCTTGCACATACGAGGAATTTGACTCTGGATTGTACATTGGTTACAATATGCTTACTCATACAATAATACAATAATAAAATCAGACACAGGCTACAGTATAGAGAACACATATATACACATTATCAACAAAAACAATATAGACAGATTGAGACAATAGTGCAATGAGCAGAGTGCAAAGGATGCTGGAATAAACAAGTATAATGTGCAGGTGTTATGTACTTGAGGTAGGTGGATTTGGTGTACAGTATTTATAATATGACAATATGAACAGTATGAACAGCTCTGTCGCAGGTTATTTCACATGTAACCTTCACATACTTCACAGTCAGATCTGATCAAATCACACACATACAGTCCTAATGAAGCTGAGGAGCTGAGTGTTAAAATCTTAATAAATAATATCTGAAGATGTTTTCTTAATCTTTGTTACTTATTTAGGCACAAATATAATATGTCAGAATGCTCAATGTTTTCATGGACTTTAAAATAAGGAAATGTGTCTTCCAGGGGAAACTCCGGGAAGTTTAATTTTTCTGCAAATATTAAAATATTATACAAACAAGTCACATTAATAATTAGTGAGCTGTAGAAGTGCTGGTGCTAGCTGTTTCCCTGTTTCCTGTTTTTATGCTAAGCTAAGCTAACCAGCTGCTGGCGTAAGCCTTATTTTAATTATTGGACATGATATGAGATCCTCAATAACTCGCAAATCAGCATATTTCCCTAAAATATCAAACTATTCCTTTAATATTAAGGCCATCTGGCTCCGTAAGACTGAGGATGATGTACATTTGCTGTCAGAATCTCAGCCATCATTTTCAGCTGCTATTTCTCCTGTTTTTTTAGTGCTGTGCGGTGGCTTTTATCGAAAAGCTGGACGCTCAATCTCTCAACCTTTCCCCAGAGGATTTTGAGCGCTACATGTCAGGCCAAGCCTCACCACGATTCAACAGCTCTGAGGGTGACTGGCCAGACACCGGTTCTGCACTTGGCGTATCTGCCACCAACCCTGTCCTGGCTCAGATCAACCACAATCTGGAGCTGCTGTCGGGCCTCAGCAGCCGGCAGGAGACGCTGATGAAGTCTGCGCAGAGCCTGCAGGCCGACCTCCTCTCCTGGCCCGAGGGTGTTCAGCGGGAGGTGCATGACATCCTGGAGAAATACCCTTTAGAGATTCTGCCTCGCACAGTTTCTGCTATTGATGCCAACAACGTGGACAATGACAACCTGCCACCACCCCTCACGCCCCAGGTATTCGCTGGGTAGTGAATTCTACAAAGGGAGGAAAAACATTTTACATAAAGCAAAGGTACTCCTGCTACGAAAGCCCTAAGCGGCCATCAATTCAAATATTTATTTTAGTCCGTTTTCCCGTGACGACGGGATAATTATCTCGTGATCTCAAGATAACGAACCATAGCTGAATACAGGGGTCGGCAGGTGCATTTCTTTATGATAATTTCGTGGGAAATATGTTGAATCAGTAGTTAGCTCAGTTGGTAGAGCGCAGGCCTCGCATCCTGAGGCTCTCTGCAAAGTTTTTTATTCTTCTTTTGTGTGTTTTTTAGTCATTCTCTTCAACAAAGTTTTTATGAAGAGATTCAGGGGAATCCAGTCACTCATTTCCAAACGGCTATTTCAGAACCTTTGAAAGGAAATGTGTACTTTACATTTACATTTACTCATTTGGCAGACGCTTTTATCCAAAGCGACTTACATTTGAGGAACAACATACAAGCATCAACAGAGCATCAACTACAGATCAACTGACAATACATACTAGTAAGAGCAGCAATAAATACTAGTAAGAGCTCACCGTAGGGAAGGAAGTAAGACTTTACAAAAAGTTCAATCAAAACAAAAAAGTGCAATCAATACAAGATCATTGTAGGGGATAGAAGAAGAAGAGCACAGGAAGTGCATGTTAGAGATTAGGAGTTAGAGGTATTATAAGAGGAAGTGTTCTCGGAAGAGAGGAGTTTTCAAGAGCTTCTTGAAGTTAGAGAGGGACGCCCCTGCTCTGATGGTGTGTGGTAGCTCGTTCCACCATCGTGGTGTCACAGATGAGAATAGCCGGGACTGGGATTGCTTTGTGTGAAGGGATGGCAGAGCCAGGCGGCGTTCATTGGAGGAGCGTAGCGGGCGAGAAGGAACGTAAGTTTGTATTATGGAGCTTAGGTAGATGGGTGCAGACCCAGTGGTCACTCTGTATGCAAGCATTAGTGACTTGAATTTGATTCTGGAGGCCACGGGGAGCCAGTGGAGGTCATTGTGTAATGGAGTGACATGAGTCCTTTTGGGCTGAAATCACCTCAAAATTACCATTAAGAAACGTTTAACCCGTGTTAAACTACTGTTTCGTTATCTCAAGATCACAAGAAAATTATCCCGTTATCACGTGAAAACAACAGTCGTTATCTCGAAATCACGAGATAATTATCCTGTTATCACGGGAAAACGGACTAAAACAAATAAACATATGAATCAATGGCCGCTTAGGGCTTCTGTATCCTGCTTTGAAGCTCATTGCATGTGTTTTGAGTTTGATTGTAACATCCCACATTTACTAATCTCCTAAATAGTTTTGAGCCTCACTTCTTCTGCACCTTAAACACCCGGTTACACCACTGCTTATAACTGCAAAATCAGGTTTCAATCAAATCGCAGAGATCGGTAGATTCGCTCGCAGGGGCAAAACAAATCTGCACAAATCTTTCATGTCAATTTCGACTTTCCCATCCAAAGTCACAACACTGACCAATAGCAAGGGGCTGGACGGTGGTGGTGCTGACGTTCAAGAGAACAAAGAGCCGGAGAGTCTGAAGTGGAGAAAGCCAAGACAAGGCAGCTTTATTTAAATAGCACATTTTAAACTCATTTATTTCAAAGCGCTTTACATAGGCAAAGAAAAGCATTACAGTGACAATAAACAAAAAGCTAATGTAGCGTATTAGTTGTGTTGCACCATTTAATTTTATTAAACCTCTGTTAGAGTTTAAACTCAGGAGTTGATAGTACAGATGTGGCTATTGAATAAACTGTGACAACAGTTGGCAAGCTAGCTACCACTGAGAGCTTATTTTTCCTGTCTGTTTGTCTTTCCGGTAACTCACAATGAACAATCCTGAGAACAAACTGGCAGGAGGTAGTATATGGCACAGTTCAGAGAAAACTGACATTAGCATCTTTCCGGCCTGCTAGCATGTTAGCTGCCATACTCACCAGCAACGGTAGTTCAACTATGATGAGAAGAGTCTATTCTTTATATATAGTCTCTATATAGCATATATCTCTCTTGTAGTGTGTTGTGTGTGAAAGAAATACTTTGCTAAATTATCTAAAAAAATACTACTCACTAGACGTTAAAGTGCAGGTGATGTTAGCCTGTTGGAGAAGCTAACATTTATGTTAGCCTTAAAAAACCACGTTAAACAGATTCTAATATATTATACCCTCTGGAATAAAACTGAAAACTTGAATAACTACTGTATGGTTACTTACTAACACATTTAACACAGCACATTAGCATTAAGTTGGACCTTACTCTGTTTTTCACCACACCTTGCTAACGTTAGAGTAGACAAACTATATTAATCCCTCTAGGGGAAATTCAATTGAATTGCTAATGGTTGGTACAAACGTCTTTATAAATGACTTGAGATGAAGTTTTATCTTCCCTATTACTGGTTTTCTTGTATTTTTATTTTACTCGAGGAGCCACCAAGGCTTCTGGTGTGACCAGGCCTTTATGGTTTTCAAATCCCCTATAATAAATCTTATCACAGTTACTATCAATGTTTTAAGCTGATGATACACGTGGCAACTTTTTGAGCAATGTTGCTGGGTAGTCTTGCTGGAGGCAAGTCCGACTATCCAACGAAGGTTAAAGTCAAGGGCTACTGGACTTGGTTGAAGATACAGTTCTGACTGCCAGTCAGTCAGAACTGAAGAAGTCCTTTGGATGAGGGACGAAACATCTTCCAGTATCTTCAACCAAGTCCAGTTGCCCTTGACTTTAACCTTCGTTGGATAACTATGACCTGGATGACTGAGAATCTTCATAGACAAGTCCGACTATGTTTTGAATGGATAGCGGTGGTGCGGGGCAGGTGGTGGAATGGTGGGGGAAGGGGATTACGGTAGTAATCTTTACTAATTACCACTGATGGCAACGTTGCCCAGCACGATTGCTCTTAAAGTTGCTCCGTGTATCATAAGCTTTAGTAACCACAGGTTCTGGTTTGTCTGATACCGTTCAAAGAAAAAACAGGTTTTACAGCAAGTATAAACTTCTGTATGTTCGTGATGTGCCTGTGTTTCTTTTTGAGGTTTCTTGTTAATATTGCAATATAATCCCATTTCTCGCTGTGTTTAATATCATGTGCTGAGCTGTTTATCTGTTTGATGAACTGAAATCCAGCTGTAACAAATTTATAGAAAACACAGAACCACTCTGGAACAAGAATACTTATAATAACGTATTTTAAATATTCATTTATTTTGTCATTTTGTGATGTACTGTATAATATTGGGTGGAAAAACAAGGTGTTGTTGTTTGATTGCCTGTTGAAACACTGCTGCCCGACTACTGATTTTGTTTTTGTGTTGATTCACGACTTGAGAATCTTTTTACTATTACCAAATTAAATGACAGCACTTTAAATTCAATGACTAGAAAAAGGGACAAGTGGACATAAAGTATAAAAGCCTGTTTGATTACTGTAAATTACCGTATTTACTCTCCCGAAGAGAGAATCAGAGCCCTGTTTGGCATGTGCGGTTTTACTAATCTAGACTAAGCTAAAATAAAAAAATCCTGTAAATTAAATAACACATTTTTTAAAATCTAGAATGAAGTTATCTGAAAGACCAGTGCACTCCACGAGTAGAGCAAGTTAAAACCATGATCAACTCTCATATAATGAGATGTTTATTGATGTGATTGGACTCATGACTAGCATGGTGCTATGGCTGCAGACAGCACTTTTTTTTTTATTGCAGTTGCACAGTAGTTAATCAAAAGTTACTTTAAGGCGGTGACATTCTGTACTTTTCTTGTTGTCAGCAAATGTAGATTTGTGACCTGTTTTTAAAAATGTCGGTCTTCAGGAACTAATGGATGGTTGGGTTGAATGCCACAGACAGGATAGGGGAGTCAAAGTATCCATGGAATTTGTTGACAACAAGCAAAATATATAATGTCTGGTAAATATATTCTGAAATGGGAAATAAAAAGCCTCCAAAATCTCCCATTAAATAGATTTCTGAAACTGACTTTAACTGAAATTGAGTGCTTTCATATTTTAAATACTGTTTAATGCCAAATCTTTCAAATTGTCATGAAATAATTTATTTTTTATATATTTTTTCTGTTTTCTGGTATTATTTTGTCGGAAACAGGTTTAAAACTGGGCTAAATCAATGCCAGTTAAAAGTGAGTGTCTTACTAATGGTGGATGCTAATTGTTGGAAAATTATATAAAAGATAACTACTGGTATTTTCATTTGGGTGAAATAAAGAAAACAAGTTTAATGAAATGTAAATAAATGCTGTCTTTTTTTTACACTAGCTGTTGGGAGGTGCTGGTGAGTTAACTGGAGAAATGTTTCATTTATATTGTTTCTCTGATAGCTGTTTCAACCCAGAGAGTAGCAGCGTAGATAGGTGCTCTTCTTCTGTCTCGTTCATTTGTTTGACAGGGGGTCCCAGCTCCAGACCTACAGCAGTGGGTCAGATTATGACATTACAAGGTAAAATAACAAGTAAATAACAAATGCAGGAGCATCTCATCTGGTAGCCTTGGAACTCTTACCTTGCTCCTCTCATGAACTTCTTCTTTATTCAGAGAAGATTTGACTGAATCAAAGCCCAAAGTTTAAACTGACGACTGAAGAATAGGATTCTACTATTCACCTGCACAATGCTGGAATAAGAATATTCACATACCTTATTGATTTCCAAAAAGTTGGAGCTTTGCACAGCAGTCAGCCTCTCTCACCATAACGTTGTAGTTAATTAACCTGCAAACTGTCACTGAAGAAATGCAAAATGAGGGGTGTTAAATTGTCTAGATTGCTTAATTTTCTGTGTTAAATTGTTTCCATCTTCCATTTATCCTTCTTTTACATACTGTATATGAAATTTTACATTTAGTAACTCACTAAAATACAACTTTATATAAGTCTAACAACAACAACATGTACAAAAGCAAGCCTAAATAATACCTGTGTAATAGGTAATGGAAATTAATAGTGGTTATAGAACAGAGTGAAAATTTTAAGTTGTAAAAGTATTTTCATTTTTGGCCATTTTGCACATTTGAGACATTTCCAAACTTCAGCTTTTCTCACTTCTCAGTTTCCTCTGTTAAGTTGTTCCCAGCACCAGATTTTAGTATTAGACTTTAGTCCCTATTGTTTTTAGCTATCAGCCTATTTGTATGAATTTAACTGCAAAAAAATTTAAATGCTTTTTGTATCTGTTAATATCTGATAAATGTATTTGTATTTGTTCACATCCCTGCTCTCCCAGTTATGTCACCATCAGTGTTTAAATTTTACACTAATTCAGCCCACTCTGTGTAAGATGCGAAAACACCAACACCTTATTTTAGCCCCACCTGGTGGTCAAGTTGGGAATGACAAAGGAAAGACTGCTGTTTTCACTGGGAAAGTTTCCTTTTCCCTCAAAAATAAACTTAACTTTACTCAAGGAATGTACTTAAGTGCAATTTTAAGGTTCTTATGCTTAATTATTTTCTTTATTATTTTAGTATTTTCGTTTAAAGTACTCTTTACTTTAAAGTACTTTAAAGCTACTCCACTATGTTTCAGATTACGATTTGGCACTTTAAAATTTATAATAGGCTTAAAAAAAATACATTATCAAAGATTTAACCAGCCAGCATTTTTGGCTTTGGTTAGTTGTGCCTCCTTGTCGTGTTTCAGATGTTTTTGAGCATATTCATATTATGAGCCCTCAGATTTGTCTTGTGACAATGTGGAGGGGCCCGGACCCTAGGTTGGTTAAACTAACTGTTTATAAAAAAGTTTTTTAAAAACTAACACCTACCAGCTACAACAGAAAAATAATGCTTACACATAAAGGCATCAATATTAACACATCAATATTATCTAATAATGTACATACATAAAATGATGTCTTTTACTGCAGAACAGATACTTTTACTTTTGATACTTTAAGTACATTTTGCTGATAATACATCAAGGTAGGATTTTGAGTGAGGACTTTTAATTGTAACCAAAGTACTTCTACCACCCCATGAAAAATCTTCATGTAGACAGAAAAAAATCCTCAACAAGTACATACTGTGCAATTTACTGTTTATTTATTTTTGATACTGTTAGGTGACATGTGAGGGATTTCTGGAGACTGAAATAGCAACAGAAGCCTTCAATGTGCAAAAGTGACGAAAGCAGTTTTTAAAGGGCCGTTGTCTGAAGTCACTCAGCTGTAAACAGCAAGTCATGGCTTCTCAAGGAATTGTACTGTAGACGTGTAGTATTACCTTTAACAAACATTTATCATGTGGGGAAGTATTTGTCATTGGTTTCAACTAGTGTTTGCATCCATTGAGATGTGTGTGTTTCTTATAACATTATCATAATACAGTATATACACAATACAAGATAAATTAACTGTAGATAATGTTTATACATGCAAATATATTTATGAAAAACAAGTAATGAAAGCTTTATACATACAGTAAGGCAGAGATTATATACAGAACTAACCTAAAGGTATTAGTATCAAACATCTGTCGAATATTCACACCGGACCAAAACAAGGAATTCAAAACATTTTATAGTATATACAAAAATACTTATGCAAATGCCCCTAGGAATATCTTAATAGAAAAAATAATAGGAATCTCATCAGGAGGACATCACACTATATTTGAAACATGCACTTGCCGCAGAGGGTTTTCAGTTCAGCGGTGGGCCACATGTCTAGGTGTGTTGTTTTTGGGGTAACTGTGAATCACTGAGAAAAAGCAGTTCTTGGTGAAAGGATACTTGGTCTACTGTGCTCATTTGTCCTCGTTTAGTACCTCAAATTCTCACCTGTGCTCCGAAAGCTTGTTTGGTGAGACGTACAGTACACAATAATCTCATATGGACCCTAAACTTGCTGTCTTTCCATCCTCCATCACACTTTGGACTCACTCTCTATGTTGGCAATGTCCCCGTTCCTCTCAGTCTGCTGGCTCTTCCCCTCGTTATCCAGGCTGGTCTTGGTCTCCTGACCCTCTTGCTCAGATTCTGGCAGCCCCTGCTGGCTCAGTTTACTTGCCAGAGACCAGGTAAGGGGTAAGCGGGTGCGGCTGGTCATATCAGCAAGCTCTTTGGCACTGCAGGCGGGAGTGTTAGTTTCATAGATATCGTGGAAGCTGTTGTAGTCCACCTCATAGAAGCCATCCTCCAGTGTCAGGACTGGTGTGAAGCGGTAGCCCCACTTGATCTCGTTGCCGATGTATGAACTCCTCGCCTGGCAAGTCATGCCTAGAGACACAATACAACATCAAGGATAAAAAGTTGTGGTGGATAGACTTTCTTTGGGTAACTTTAATCAAATTATCAAAAACACGTGTCATCTTATATCTATCCATAGCTTGGATTGGGGATAGCTGTCTCTCAGACTTCCGCTTAACCCCAAACACAATGGTTTGAGTGGAATTTTTTTTTGTGATGTTCTCTGTATTCATATAATGTAAACAGGAATAAGTATAATAAGTAAATATATATATAGTGTTGACATGGATTCAGTGAAGTATGCTTCTATTATTTGAGCCCCATTCTTTTGACCTCTATTTAATAAATTGTTGGCAAATTGGCACCATTGAATTTGCTGAATTAGCTATTAGCAGTCCCTGTTTGTAATGTACCCACGGATGTACAGACATCTATCACTAGATTACTGTAACTTCTGCAGTTAAAGAAGGGCCTTTTGTGATTGAAGTTTGTTTGCGATGGGCATCAGAAAGAATGATATCATCAAGTCTGTTCAGATTTCAGAGCTATGACCCAGAGAAGAAGTGGGAATTTTGATGCAAATTGCAGCTTGAAGGGTTTTTAAATTGCCTCCTAACTAACCTCCTGTGGTTTTTCAAACACCTGTAGCATGCACCTGTCCCTCTCACTTCACACAGTATCTTTGTATCTCGTCTCATGGATTGCCATGAAATTCTCAGACATTTTATGTTGCCCTCAGGATGAATTGTAGTAACTGTAAAAGCGATCCTCTTACTTTTCATCTAATGTCATCATCAAGCCAAAATTTCAGTTTATTCAGTACTTTGGTTATGATTAAATACGAGCAAAACTAATGACATTCCCATCGGCCTCAGCTGTATTCTGTGTTTAGTGCTGATTTGCAAATGTTAGCATGCTAAGACAACAAACTAAGATGGTTAAAACGACAAACTACGATATGAATACTGTAACATTAAAGATCGTAAGCGCTAATCATCTACATATTGTCATTGTGACTAGAGGACTGCATTGGGATCCTGTGGACACATGGAGTGCGGGGTTTAAACTTTGCTGTGGGTGAGAATAGGCGGTCAAAAATAAACTGTGGGATTTTTGCAGGATGAAAATTTTTAGAAATTTGTTCCTTTATGTGTTGTTCAATGATCACACTATCTTGAATAACCCCTGGTTTATTAAAAATAAACACCACACAAACAGAACGGACATTAAACAACTCCTCTTACATGACTGTGTTTCTCAGTTTTAGTCTGTTTTTAGTGGGCGGTCTTGAACACACACACTGCAGGAGCAGGAGGTGATGGTCAGAAAACAGCAGGATTTAGAAAACAGTCCAGAGCTTTACTTGTGAGCTTGTTAGCATGCTGACGTTAGCATTTAGCTCTAGGAAATCGCTGTATCTACAGCCTCACAGAGCTGCTAGTGCGACTGTAGTGTTGTGGATACTGTAGGATGGTAATGAAATACTGTCTTTGAAGTGTACCTTTCCTGCTTCCAATGCAAGTGATGTGGGTTCAAAATCCACAGTCCTAATATGAGGCTTCAACTTTCTGTAACTTTGGAAGAAATATTCTTGATTGATAAAGTCAGTGTGTTTTTATATCTTTAATATTTCTCTGCTGCGGCTCAGCAAAGAAAGAGTCCTTGAAAACACAAATTGGGAATTTGATATTATAAAAACTGTAATGCTGGAAGGTCCCCTTCACTAATTTCATATGAATGTTATACCACATTTTATATTTTAGGGAAGGGATCTCTTCATGGCCACTACAAGCAGGAGGAATGATTACAGTAAGCAAACCTGTTTCAATGTACGCACATATGGGCACCTGACTTTTGGAGGTTCTCTTCAAGGCCAGGATGGATACAGGGAACGACCATTAACACTTTCACTGCCCATATGGCATGTCAATTATTGCATTAAGGTAGATTTGAAAAGTTGTGAACCTATCCTTTAATGGGCTTATGTCAACCAGGGTCAAGGGTCGCTCCTACCTTCCTAAGCGCTTCCCCAACATTGTGATGCATCATCTGTTTCCAACTTGTTCCACCAATTTTAAAAAGTGGGAAGATATAGCTGAAAACAGCTTGAACGTTTTGAACATGACTGATATGATGATTATCAGTGCACATTTGTTTTATTCAGTCTATGTGATCTGAACACAGTTAGCTTAACTGTAGCCAAGACACTCACAGAAAACACGACTCCCTCCCTGTGTCTCAGGGGGCAGTGGGTTTTAATCACTTCCCAACGCCATTTACTTGTGTTTTGATATTTATCAGTGTGCTCTTTGGCTCAGCTGTCTGCAGGAAGTCCTCTGTGGGCCTCAAGCAGCTGCTTCAAAACACGCCACTCAGGCATTATGTAATTGGTTCATTTTATTATGGCTGATAGTGAGAAAAACGATTGCCCACGAGTTTCGAATAGATTTCAGGCATCTCAACACCATCTGATCTAAATATCAGGATGAGAGGGAGTATTGGGTAAACGGGGTGAGATATTGTACAGTTTACACTTAGGGATATTGTACTGTTCACACTTGGCTCCTGTTGCAATCCAGATGTTTTGGTCATCCTGCTCCCCGGCTGTGGAGCTGTGCCATGCAGATCCTCTCACCATTATCAACACTACTATGCAACACTCAGCCTTCACATCTGTCTTTATCTACAGTCCCTATTTATATTAGAGTTGACATGTGATGGACATCAATGTATTTTTCTAACACATACAATAGTTTCACAGGTGACCATTTCCCACAGCATCTGTAAGAATACATTGTTGTTTCATATGGATGCACATTTATACATCAACCGCTAAGTGGCCTGTTAGATAGAGATGTATTGTCCCACAGAACTTGAGATTTATCTCAAAGTAAAATGGTCATTTTGTTATGACATCAGCAATGGTAGAATGAACTCTTATCACAGAAAACCATGTATAGTGTGAAGGTTAGGATTGGAACTTCTGTCATAAAAACTATACCTGCAATGGATGTAAGTTAGGGGGAGAAATGATAAGATAGAAAAGCAATACATTAAATTCACGTATGAGCTGTGCTAAATGGGACTGGCAATACCGGAAAAGTCAGATGATCACCAGAGTAAGTAGGATTCATCCTCTTGGGGCAATAAATGTCTGTACAAAATGTCATGGCAATCCATAAAATAGTTGCTGAGATATTTCAGTCTGGACCAACTGACACAGCGCAACATTGCCATCCCTTGAGCCTGAAATATGTAATTGTATTGTTTGTTATATTGCATCAAATGAATAAAGACAATTTACTTATTGACCTGCATTGTAATGATGAAGAAGGTCTGTGCTTACTGAAAATGAGGAGACTTCTGCAAATCAGAGGTGATGAAATACAATTAAGTGTTTTCTAAAACATTGTATAAGGGTTCATGTGGGATTAAAGCTACTATGCAACATTGCTAAATCCATTGAATAACAACATATTGCAGACGTTATTGTAATCTTTGCATAATAACACCACAAATGCAACATCTAATTGTGGCAAGAAAACATCTCATACAACTCACCTGTGGCCTCCACCATCCCCTCCAGAATCACAACAATCTCCAGATCTTCCTTGGCCAGGTGGGCTTGTGAGATCTCCCAGAAGGGGCTGCTCTGATTTATCTCATGGCAGATGATGAGTGGCGAAACTAGGAAGAGCCTGTCGTCTCCCGTGTTGTAACCCACATTTATGTCCGTCTGATTCAAAGGGATGAACTCCCCTTCCTTGGTCTGCTTTGACTTGATAAGCTTGGCCCTGATTGACGCCTCTACGATGTGCGAGTTTCGGAGGTCTCCGACTCTGAACATCAGGCACAGCCGTCCGTCTCTCATTGAGATGACCGCATTGGTAGAAAACACTAGTGTCTCAGCTCGCTTCTTAGGCTGTGAGATCTTAACAAACATGCAACCCACCATGAAGGCATTCACGATAGATCCCAGCACCGACTGAATTAAAAGCAGAAGTATCCCCTCAGGACATTTGTCTGTGATGACTCTGTATCCGTAACCAATGGTGGTCTCTGTCTCAATGGAGAACAGAAAGGCTGATACAAACCCATTGAGGTTATTGACACATGGAGTCCACTGGTTGTCTGCTAAGTGGTCCAGATCACCCCGAAGGTAAGCAATCAGCCACCACATGAAGCCAAAGAAGAGCCACGTCACTGTGTACACCAACACGAAGATGAAGAGGTTGAACCTCCATTTGAGATCTACCAGCGTGGTGAAAATGTCCGTCAGATAGCGGTACGTCTCACGAACATTCCCGTGATGGACGTTGCACTTCCCGTCTTTCTGGACATATCGCTGGACCTTCTTTGTGCTGTCCATCTCTGCCAGCTTTTTAGGCAGGTCCTCACGGGCCTGCTTTGGCAACTTGGGCTGTCTGATGATGGCCGGGCTCTCCACATCCTGCTCCATGGGGTTTCTAGGTGGATTCAAGCCTGTAAGAGACGAGACATGGTAGCACTACATTTATCTGACAGTTGTACTTACTTTGAAGATTAAGATTTTACAAACAAAACATGTGACCAACTCATAAATATATCTCGCTTAAAGAATCTAAAATGTACCTTAATGCATAAATCATAATAATAATCCAATGATACAACATTGTGCTCCCTATGAATATTTTTACTTTTGATAATTCAGGTATATTTTGCTGCTAATACTTCTGTTCTTTTGAAAATCATGAATGCAGGAATTTTACTTGTAACAGTGTATTTTTATAATCTGTGAAGATTCTCAGTGATTCAGGTCATAGTTATCCAAAGAGTGTTAAAGGGCAGCAGACCTCTCATCTGAGGGGCTTCTTCAGTTCTGACTGACTGGCAGGGAATCACAGGTATTTAACCTCTATGAGGCCATGCTGAACAACAGTCGTCGACATTGTCAACTGGGACCAAATGTGAATATTTGTTCAATATCCTTGGAAAGGATGAAAGGAGATCGTAAGAGCCAGTTTAGCGCTCTTGGCATTTCTAAGATGCTACCCGGAAGCACAGACATTTTTTTGACCACGCACATACGTGTGCACACCATAAGAGTACACAGCCACACATGTACAATGAAGATTGTCTGGAAAACAATGGAAATGGATTAAAATAAATGAAACCAATGGTTTTAATTACTAAGAGGACTTGGATTTTCATTAATCAATAAGGTAAAAAGTGTGTAAGTTACTCAATAACTGGGGACAGCGCCTCAGGACCTTAAAGTTTGGAGAGCGTTCAGAGAGCATTCTAGGTGTTTAGTTTCCCCTGAACAACAGGGAAACAGCCCTATACACCACAATAGAGACCATCTCTCAACAGGGGAGGAGGTCTGCAACACCTCTTATCCCCCACCTACAATGCTATCCTTTCATTGCTTCCCAGGATATTGAACAAACACATTTGGTCTCATGTAACAATGCCAGCAACAGTTATTCACACACACACTAAGGTGACTGTACTGACCATAAAGACGATAAAGGTCAGGACTAACAAACCAAGCGGCATCAATCACCTTGATAACGACCCCACAGAGGTTAAATAGCTGGGACTCTCTGCCAGTTAGAACTGAAGAAGTCTCTTGGATAAGAGTTGCTACTTTTACTTAAAATATCTCACAACAGAGTTTCCAGTTAGGGCAGTTTTCTGGAAGATTTATTCCCGAATGAAGCTGAACAAAGAAATAAAATTAAATACAGCACACACTGTAATATGTGTTCCCTACCACGTCTACAATAAATCATCAAACTTTAAAAACCCTGTTATTGAGTGAAAATGGTTAGTGTTTTCAGGTTGACAGTGCCGACAGTAAAACAACATAAAAACGACCAAATCTCTTTTACTTCATCCTCCTTTCAGCAGGCAAACAACAAAACTGCAAAATTGACCACACCTTTGTCATCTGACAAAAGAAACATCTATACAGGACAACGACAATGACAACAGATGTGCTGTGTGATGAGCTGTGAAATTCATAATGTCTGATGACAGAAAAAGATAGAGATGTCTTAACTTTGCTGCCACAGCCCCACCTCATATTTTTCTGTTTCTGTTGTCAGACAACTGAATAATCGACCCTTTGCTAAGCCACGCCCGAACACCAGGATGGCCAATCCCAGCACAGTATAGGTCTCGCTCTAAGATGAGTCAGTTTGAGCCAGTTTGATGGCCTGAATACAACCTTCAAATGCACAAAGCAACTGCAAAACTGTCTGCTTCTTTTTTTCAAATGTTAGACAATATTTCTCCAGGGAGTGCATTAATAAACAGTGGCAGCGGCGTGATAAAAGTCCGTCCGGTCCGACATTTTGTTGGACTTACCAACAGTAACTACGGAGAGCGTGGCTTAGCGAGGGGTCAATTGCAACCCATAAACATTGACCAGCAGCCATTCCCACTCTGCTGTGCTGTTTTGATAAATACTTATTTTATTGTTTGACAAAATCAACATAAATCCAGGGTAATGACAACTATTGTCTATTCGGCTATATTGGTAATGCACAGACAAGGTTATAGGGGACTAAAGATTGTTTTCTTAACTTTAGCACCACGGTGCCCAACTCTCACTTGGAAACTTACGTTTTGGAAAAGCTCCTTTTACCCTGTACACACTGAAACACCAAGCCAGCGTTTTAAGATTCACACCCTGTGGATGCTGTTTTGGTAAAGCTCCATTTTCAGGGGAAAACAATGCAGTTTAATCCTGGATGGAGGACTGAAACAGAGAAACAAAGATGTGTTTACGAATGTAACCGACTTAATGTGGACATACTCTCAGATTGAGTGGCAGCTACACAAACAAAGCATGCATGCATATAATATCATAAACAATAGACCTCCTACTCTTGCTATTGTTTCTAGAACCACTAGCACTTGAGTTGAGAACAGCATGCAGACTCACCAGTAGTACTAAAACCTGTGCAGCTATGGTAAGAGGGAAAGTATGTCACCACCCACACTACCAAAAGCAAGCTACACTTCGTCACATAAAGTTTAGACAGAGTGTGTAACCCTGAATTAAGGTTGTGATGCTTGGGAATTCCTCAGCACCCTCAGGCAAATCAAAGCACTGATGTTAGCTTGAATGAGGAGGTGCGAGGGAATGTTTTCTTGTTTGAAATACAAATCCACTGTCAATCTCAAAATGAAAAACACTCAGTTGTCGAATGACAGCATGGGTGCAGTTTATCGTCTATGACATGAGGTGATGGCAGCCATGACAGGAAGCCCTTCACATTACGTTAAGTTTGTCTTAATAGATTACATTAGATTGGCAGGTCTGTTGGACAACACGAAAATGCAATTCACCTTTTCAATTTGTTTTCTGTGTTGCGGTTAAATTTTAATGTGATTATGGCTACTTCTGAACTGTCGTGATTTTTGGGATTAGTGTTGGGATTTTCCCATGGTATTCTAGTTCATGTCCTTTTCTGCATGTTTTTGGTTATTTATCACTCCCATGCTCTGCATTGTTGATTAGGTTTTATTTTGTTGTATTGCATTTGCTCCTTGTTTTTGGTTTTACTTTGTGAGATTCATTCCTTATGTTTTTTCACTCCCTGCCTCTGTATTTTTGTCAGTGGATATGTGCTGTTTTGTCTGTGCTCTCTTGTTCTGTGTTTTCTGTTTTATTTTCCTAGATTTGTCCTGATTTGTTGTTGTGTGCTTTACTTCCTGTGTTTTGTAGTGTTCAGTTTCATGTGACTTGGTCTAGCTTTATTTCCAGTTTGGTCTGATTTTCCCTAATTTCTTTTACCGGTTCTTTTGCCCCTGTATTTAACCTGCCCAGTTTTGTGAGTAGTATGTAGCCGCAGTACCAGAGGCTGCATTTTCAAGTCCGCACAGCCCTCCAAACCCCCTTACCCTAACCATCACAGTGGTGTGTGCCTAAACCTAAGTCATTGATTGAATATGCATATTGACTGGTTAACCCTACACCTAAGGCTGAGGTGCTAACAGACAGGGTTAACATCCTTTGTGTTGAAAGTTGGGTCCTAGAAATGCGGTCCAAGGACTGTGGGGGTACTGAAAATGCAGACTCCGGTACTGCAGCCATATAGTATAGAGTTTTGTTCAGTCCTTATTGTTTCATGTTGAGTGTCTCGGTTGTGCTCTGTGTTTCTTCCTGTTTAGATGGTGTTCTATTGGACTTTCTTAGTGGTTGGATTTATGTAGCTACTTTTTGATCTATGCCACCTTCTAGGTGGATTCAAGCCTGTAAGAGAAGAGACATGGTAGTTATTAGTAGTAGTAGGTTCCCTGCAAGTGCAGGGAACCTGGTGTTTTGTGTTTTGATTTTTAGAGCAGTTGTGAGGTTTTAATCCTCTTTATACTTCCACTACATTTCAGAGGGAAATATTGTACTTTTTAGTGCACTACATTTATCTGACAGTTGTACTTACTTTGAAGGTTAAGATTTTACAAACAAAACATGTAACCAACTCATAAATATATCTCGCTTTAAGAATCTAAAATGTACCTTAATGCATAAATCATAATAATAATCCAATGATACAACATTGTGCTCCCTATGAATATTTTTACTTTTGATAATTCAGGTATATTTTGCTGCTAATACTTCTGTTCTTTTGAAAATCATGAATGCAGGAATTTTACTTTTAACAGTGTATTTTTATAATCTGTGAAGATTCTCAGTCATTCAGTTCAAAGTTATCCAAAGAGTGTTAAAGGGCAGCAGACCTCTCATTTGAGGGGTTTCTTCAGTTCTGACTGACTGGCAGGGAATCCCAGGTATTTAACCTCTGTGAGCTGAACAACAGTCATCGACATTGTCAACTGGGACCAAATGTGAATATTTGTTCAATATCCTTGGAAAGGATGAAAGGAGATCGTAAGAGCCAGTTTAGTGCTCTTGGCATTTCTCAGATGCTACTCAGAAGCACAGACATTTTTTTGACCACGCACATACGTATACAATGATTTATATAGCTACCTTTTGATCTATGCCTATGTTTGGACTTTTGCCCTGGCTACCTGTAAGCCTGAAATACTTGTGAGTGCTTTATTAAATAACACAATCTGTACTCTACTCTCTGTTGTCTTCCGTTCGGGTCCTAAACTGTCACTCAGCCGATCCAGCCTTTTTAACATTCAGTTAATTATAACAGTAAATTCACACACAAAAAGTTTCACTTGATTTCTTAGTGATTAGTTTCTATAAACCAGCTGCTGTATAACAGATAAAGAAACAGCATTTTGAGTTTTCCCCAAAAGGTTAACTCAATGTGACAGAACCACAGACTAATGTACGGAACGCCGAAGTCTTTGGTACGGTCCCAGTGTGATTTAAACCACTGTACGGACCCTTTACGGTGCTGTTCTGTTCATGTTATGCTTGTTAAATCCAGCGCCTAAGTACAGAATTGTTATGTGATCTCTCTGACGTTGGCTGTCGCGTACAGAGTTTTTTTCTGCCGTGCTGTGGGCAGATTTCCTTTACTATGCACATTGCCTAAGCCACCATCAGTGTTTTTTTACCACTGGAACAAATGGACGTGTTGAAGCCATTCTGCTCTTCGTTCACAGGGGAATATCAGGAGCTTGAGCAGCGCTGGTTTCCATGGAAACGCACAGCTCCATCTACCCAAGTGTTCACAATATAGCAGGAATGTACTGGATGAGGCCACAAAGCACTGGATAACATTTGTCTGTTTCATCTTGTTTCAGACGGCCTGAGGAAGAACAATGTACTGTATCTGCTTTGTGCATAAACCTGTCATTCATGTAACATCTGGGTTTTTTTGGCTCAAATATATGAATATGAATGTGAATAGAAACATAATTATACAGGCTGGTTTAGAGCACATTTGTTATGATGGTTCGGACAATAAAGGAACAATAAAAGCAAATATAATCCACAATAGTTTTAATTTTTACTCATGTTGTAGTTAACTCACAAAGGATGTAGGAAAGTATTGAAATAAAGTTGCTATAGTTTACATCTTTATATTATCAGCTATTATATTATTGTTTTAGTTTTTCTTCGGGCTCATTATATTCGATACCTTGGCGCTGGTATAGACGGGTGGCAAAGAGGCATGATGACAAACAGTGAGAAATAACTTTTGAGGGGGTGTACTAGTCTCTCATCCAACTGTTAGACGTTGTCGCAGGTTCCTTTTGAAACCGGGGGCGGTATAGCTTTGGCCGCAGTTGCTGGACGTAAAGTTGCTCAAATCCAAATTAAAAGAAAGGCAGAGTCGCTAATGTTAGCTTAAATTCTGTAGTATTCTGGCTTCCACGCAGTGGTTATCCCAGTCCTTAACGGTGCTTCTACTAACGTATCCTGTAACCCCACAAAATAATTTAGGTGGCCAATGGCTACTACTGTAGGTAGTAAGCTGGATGGCATGCTAACATTAGCAGATTGAACTACAACAAACACACAACAATTTTGTGTTATTTTTGGTTTTGGAAAGTCTAAAAATAAAAAAACACATGCTCTACTCTTTAGATGCTGATCCCTTAATAGAGCTTTATCATGCTAAAAATCCAAAGCGTGGCTACAGTTGGTAAGCAATAAATGATGGGGGGAAGGTTTTAGCGAACGGTTAATTGGATTGTTAAAGCAGTTATAGTGGGGGACCAGAGGCCACTTATGAAGCTACTAATGGAACTAAATTGAATTGCTGGAGGTTACTGTACACAAGATGACCTTTTCATTGATGGTAATACAAAGTGTATGGTCTGCAGCAGGATGTGAAGACATATTATCAGGATGAACTTTTAAAAGGAAAGTCTATCGAGATGTGTGAACACAACATGCTCAACATTGTATTCATGATTTTGTTTCTACTTCAATATTTATTTATTATTTTGCTATGTAGGGGAGATTTTTAATCAGGTATCTACACCACATCCAGATGTAGGAAAAATCGAGCTGAGGCCGCACTGGAACACATGCTATTTTTAGGCATACAAACAGCTGAGCACAGGCACATACAAATTATTTTCAAATCATCACGCTATTTTTCTAGCTCCTTAGATCTCAGGTGAAAATGGTGGTCAGTGGATGAAAACTAGCCTGTAAAAACAACAAATCAGCCTTAGTTGGTTATGGAAATTGCATTGCTACTCATCAATATGATACATTAAACCCAATAATCCAAGGTCATGCTGGTTCCATGAGTGTCCACTGTGATTAGGGCTTTAAAGAATCAGTACACTTACACAAAAAATAAAGAGGAAACTGAAACAAGTTTACAAGAGGTAAGTGAGAAAATATTTTTGCGATTTGGGTGAGCTGGCCCTTTAACAGGTTATGGTGTGGGACTGGTCAACTAGGAATGAAAATAATACACTAAAAAAGCATACTGCAGATTAAGGTTGCCAGATTTCTGAAATGAAAACTGGGAACATTTTTGGTTTGGTGGTCAGTCATTAAAAAATATAACATTATTATATATGAAATAAAAAAAGGGGGACAATTTCGGTTTTATAATCTGTCAAATTTAACTCTTCTGAATGAAAACAAGTCATTTTGAGGCAGAATCTACCTTTCAGTCAATAAGTCACTTTCTGGTGAGTGGAATACTGCAATACATGAGTTGTATTGGCCATTTAAAGGTATTTCAACAAGTAAAAAGGACTGGATTGGTTGGTACACAGCAAATTAAATGATGTAGAGGCTTAACGATTATTGCAAAAGAGGTCTTGCCTTTATTTTATAATTAACTAAGCAAAAAGTCATGTTAATTATAGGCTTCATTTCGTTTTCCAAATATAAACAATGATATTAGACATAGGCCTACCAAACACATATTCCATCGGCAACAACAGGCTTCTATTATTGCCTATGATCACGTAGGCTAAATGTCATGCCTGGTTACGCTATAAACTGCAAACACTTATTTGGCCACGACTGTGATTATTCCGTCAAAAGAAACGTTAAAGTTTCACAAAGACATACCTTTGCTATAAGACATTACAGACATTAAGTGATGTTTATTTGCACGTTATGTCTGTTTGATCCGGATAAAAGCAGCTGTAGACGTAAAGAGACTGGGCTATACTGCTTTAACATGCTGCGCCTGTTACCCCGGACTGCAATCAATTCTCAGCACGACACCTGTCTCTGCTGGCAGTCTTTCTGGCCACGTAAAATCTGATTTCAGTTCTGTTAACACCTTATACAGTCTATGATTAACACACAGTTAAAAACAGGGATATTTTCGCTCCAGACGAGGGCAGGCCACCAAAACCTCCCTGGAAAACGGGAACGTCTGGTCACCCTACTGCAGATGTCTATCAAGAAAAGACAAGATTCCTGGTTGACATCCTCCCATGGCTTTTAATGTGAAACACCTGTCCCATAATGTTTCCATGACAGTAGGAAGTGTTGAGTTTGCCTTAGCAGCAAAGAACAAATTAAAACAACAATGAGCAGATTAGGAAACAGGTATGCTCCTTAGCAAAATATAGGCCTATATAATATATGAATCATTGATAAAAGGTAACAGGGAAGTCACTTTGAAGTAAGTCACAACGTCTACAGTAGCAAAAGTTAAATGGCTTTATTGGTAGTTGATAAATTTACATTTGGGAGGTTGCTGTGTAGCCCTTTTCCAGAGGCCAAGTGGTTTAACTGTCTGGAGGGTCTCTCCACAATGAAGCTAGCTACAAAGCTAGCTAAACATTAAAAAATGAGTTATATAGAGCACAGGTGTCTGTGGCTCAGGAGGTAGAACAGGTAGGTGGTTCAATCCCTGGTACTTCCACTCTGCATGTCAAAGTGTCCTTGGCCAAGATACTGAACCACAAATTACTGCAAAAGTTTGTGTTTTTAATGAGCAGTTGGCACCTTGCATGGCATCAGTATGGGTGAATAAGACCTGTATTGTAAGACGCTTTGAGTGGTCAGTAGACCAGAAAGGCACCGTACAAGTCCATTTAAATTGATTATTTTGCAGTTACTTAAGTACTTACTAACTTTAAAAAAGTTATCAACATTTTAAAGCCACACCCACCATTTCAATGTTGGAATCCATCAGCAAAGTAAAAAGTGAAGGCACTCAGGTGAGTTTATCAACATTTTTCTCTACTCAGATCTTCTCTACATTTTAGTGGCTGGACAGCAAGAGACGTTCAGAGAGACGCTGGTAAGAAAACTGACCTCAAACTGTGAAAGTGAGAGGGACAGAAATAGAAGTTGGCAGAGGACGCGTCTGCCCTATCCCCAGTGGGAATTACACCCTTACAGCCATCACACTGTGTTTTCTTTCCTTATTAACAGATGGTTCAGTTACACTCACAACCGCTGTCTTTAGTTTGTAACACAATATGTTTTCAAGCACTGCAAACCCTTTTAAACTGACACAGGCACAGCTCTGGTGCTGAATCATCACGTCAACAGCCTAGAAACTGCGTTACTACCAGGATCCTTCTACATACAGCTCATTATAATGGGAAATACCACAAAACCAAAAGCAGTCCTAGTTTGATTTTAGCAGAGCTAACAAAATAAAGTTAAGAATGTCTTGGATAAGAACATAGTTTCAGTGGGAATTATGTTTTATTAAAGATGACACAATTGTGGTGGGAAACGACCAGAGAGCCTTTATTGCACAGCGGCAGACTGTATTGGAGAAAAACTGTGTTTATTAAAAGACAGCTTGTTAAATTGTAGAATCATTTGTTTAGATTAATAATAATCTTTAAGATTACTGATTTTATTAGAGATTAATTATATTTACTTGAGATTACATCCTCAAGATTAACTGGATTTATTTGAAAATGATATTATAGTGATTAAATAAGCAGTGTTATTATAAAGGGAACTTTGAATCCTGTCATCATTTGCACATTAATTAGTAGTAGTATTTTTCTACTGTTAAGGCTTTCTTACATCTTCCTTACAATACACAATCCAATAATAATAATATCCCATATATTCACATTAGTCCTGGCAGAACTACTTTCAGGTATTATGCACCTTTTAAATTATATGAACTGCCCTGAAGCTTCTTTCACGCCTCCTTGGTGATTTTAAAGCTTCATTATC
>NC_060172.1:12423716-12424801 GCF_021292245.1 Micropterus dolomieu
TCAAGTCCGGACTGAATTGGGAAAAGGGGCGTATAAGTATGAGGCTCCTTTTGCTTTGAATCAGCTGCAAAATCTCCTGAATCTTTGGGAGCCAGTTTCACTGGTTGCTTTTAAAGCACTTTTAAATGACTTGGAGGTTGGCAATTCTGGCTGTAGATTGATAACTCAGATGATCCTTGTTGTTGATTACTTACTGGTGAATATTTAAGTTTAAATTTTGATATTTTATGACCTTATAACTTACTATTTATTCCTATTGTTAACTGTCATGTGTTTTTGTTTATGTTATCTGAAACCTTGTAAATTGTTTTGCTGCCTGTCTTGAAGTCCAGAACACTCTTGAAAAAGAGATTTTTAATTTAAATAATGGTATAATAATAATAACTGGATTTATTTGAAAATTATATTAAAGTGATTAAATAAGCAGTGTTCTAATAAAGGGAACATTGGATCCTGTCATAATTTGCACATTAATTAGTAGCAGTATTTTTTTTACTGTTTAAGCTTCCTTTCATCTTCCATACAATACACAATCCAACAATAATAATAATATCCCATATGTTCACACAAGTCTTGGCAGAACTACTTTCAGGTATTATGCACCTTTTAAATTATATGAACTGCCCTGAAGCTTCTTTCACGCCTCCTTGGTGATTTTAAAGCTTCATTATCTGATGTTTTTATGTTCTCATAGATCTTGAACTCAAGAAGACCTGATTAAATAAAGTTTTAATACTTAATTAGATTTTTTCCTGTCACAGCAGTGAGCAGTAATTATTGTAAGTATGGGTGTAAGCTTATGTCGATAATTTCCATTATGGTAAGATTATCAAACATGGAATTTGTGATTTTCCATCTATTTCAGTTTGAACGGAATAGTGACTGCTTCTTTAACTAGCTTTATTTCTAAATAACTTTTTGTGACAGAATAAACCTGAATTAGCTGGTTAGATGATAACTACCTCCACTGTGACCAGCTTTATGACTGTTTACCGGGTTAAAATAAATCTTGGTCTACTTCCCCCTTACAAATCTACATCCAAAAGAAGTCCCTCAAGTCCGGACTGAATTGGGAAAAGGGGCGT
>NC_060172.1:12424821-12426117 GCF_021292245.1 Micropterus dolomieu
AGAACTACTTTCAGGTATTATGCACCTTTTAAATTATATGAACTGCCCTGAAGCTTCTTTCACGCCTCCTTGGTGATTTTAAAGCTTCATTATCTGATTTTGTGTTTTTATGACTCTTTTAATCCTTTTCATTAATTACATGTCGATTATGATTGTCTGGTCTTATTTGTATTGTTTTGGGGTGCTGGTTTTCACATGATGTTCTCAGAGATCTTGAACTCAAGAAGACTACTTGATTAAATAAAGTTTTAATACTTAATTTGATTTGTTTATGTCACAGCCTAATTGTCATGAGCAGTAATTATTGTAAGCATGGGTCTAGGCTTTAGTCGATAATTTCCATTATGGTCAGATGAGAAACATGGAATTTGTGATTTTCCATCTTTTTCAGTTTGAACGGAATAGTGACTGCTTCTGTCTTTAACTAGCTTTATTTCTAAAAAACTTTTTGTGACAGAATAAACATGAATTAGCTGGTTAGATGATAACTAGCCCCACAGTGACCAGCTTTATTACTGGGTTAAAATAAATCTTGGTCTGCTTCCCCCTACAAATTTACATCCAAAAGAAATGCATGGGAAGATCATGTCTTCGTTCTGAGGACTTATTACTACTATCTGTCCTTCAAGTCCGGACTGAATTGGGAAAAGGGGCGTATAAGTATGAGGCTCCTTTTGCTTTGAATCAGCTGCAAAATCTCCTGAATCTTTGGGAGCCAGTTTCACTGGTTGCTTTTAAAGCACTTTTAAATGACTTGGAGGTTGGCAATTCTGGCTGTAGATTGATAACTCAGATGATCCTTGTTGTTGATTACTTACTGGTGAATATTTAAGTTTAAATTTTGATATTTTATGACCTTATAACTTACTATTTATTCCTATTGTTAACTGTCATGTGTTTTTGTTTATGTTATCTGAAACCTTGTAAATTGTTTTGCTGCCTGTCTTGAAGTCCAGAACACTCTTGAAAAAGAGATTTTTAATTTAAATAATGGTATAATAATAATAACTGGATTTATTTGAAAATTATATTAAAGTGATTAAATAAGCAGTGTTCTAATAAAGGGAACATTGGATCCTGTCATAATTTGCACATTAATTAGTAGCAGTATTTTTTTTACTGTTTAAGCTTCCTTTCATCTTCCATACAATACACAATCCAACAATAATAATAATATCCCATATGTTCACACAAGTCTTGGCAGAACTACTTTCAGGTATTATGCACCTTTTAAATTATATGAACTGCCCTGAAGCTTCTTTCACGCCTCCTTGGTGATTTTAAAGCTTCATTATC
>NC_060172.1:12426137-12427284 GCF_021292245.1 Micropterus dolomieu
AGAACTACTTTCAGGTATTATGCACCTTTTAAATTATATGAACTGCCCTGAAGCTTCTTTCACGCCTCCTTGGTGATTTTAAAGCTTCATTATCTGATGTTTTTATGTTCTCATAGATCTTGAACTCAAGAAGACCTGATTAAATAAAGTTTTAATACTTAATTAGATTTTTTCCTGTCACAGCAGTGAGCAGTAATTATTGTAAGTATGGGTGTAAGCTTATGTCGATAATTTCCATTATGGTAAGATTATCAAACATGGAATTTGTGATTTTCCATCTATTTCAGTTTGAACGGAATAGTGACTGCTTCTTTAACTAGCTTTATTTCTAAATAACTTTTTGTGACAGAATAAACCTGAATTAGCTGGTTAGATGATAACTACCTCCACTGTGACCAGCTTTATGACTGTTTACCGGGTTAAAATAAATCTTGGTCTACTTCCCCCTTACAAATCTACATCCAAAAGAAGTCCCTCAAGTCCGGACTGAATTGGGAAAAGGGGCGTATAAGTATGAGGCTCCTTTTGCTTTGAATCAGCTGCAAAATCTCCTGAATCTTTGGGAGCCAGTTTCACTGGTTGCTTTTAAAGCACTTTTAAATGACTTGGAGGTTGGCAATTCTGGCTGTAGATTGATAACTCAGATGATCCTTGTTGTTGATTACTTACTGGTGAATATTTAAGTTTAAATTTTGATATTTTATGACCTTATAACTTACTATTTATTCCTATTGTTAACTGTCATGTGTTTTTGTTTATGTTATCTGAAACCTTGTAAATTGTTTTGCTGCCTGTCTTGAAGTCCAGAACACTCTTGAAAAAGAGATTTTTAATTTAAATAATGGTATAATAATAATAACTGGATTTATTTGAAAATTATATTAAAGTGATTAAATAAGCAGTGTTCTAATAAAGGGAACATTGGATCCTGTCATAATTTGCACATTAATTAGTAGCAGTATTTTTTTTACTGTTTAAGCTTCCTTTCATCTTCCATACAATACACAATCCAACAATAATAATAATATCCCATATGTTCACACAAGTCTTGGCAGAACTACTTTCAGGTATTATGCACCTTTTAAATTATATGAACTGCCCTGAAGCTTCTTTCACGCCTCCTTGGTGATTTTAAAGCTTCATTATC
>NC_060172.1:12427384-12433203 GCF_021292245.1 Micropterus dolomieu
TCAAGTCCGGACTGAATTGGGAAAAGGGGCGTATAAGTATGAGGCTCCTTTTGCTTTGAATCAGCTGCAAAATCTCCTGAATCTTTGGGAGCCAGTTTCACTGGTTGCTTTTAAAGCACTTTTAAATGACTTGGAGGTTGGCAATTCTGGCTGTAGATTGATAACTCAGATGATCCTTGTTGTTGATTACTTACTGGTGAATATTTAAGTTTAAATTTTGATATTTTATGACCTTATAACTTACTATTTATTCCTATTGTTAACTGTCATGTGTTTTTGTTTATGTTATCTGAAACCTTGTAAATTGTTTTGCTGCCTGTCTTGAAGTCCAGAACACTCTTGAAAAAGAGATTTTTAATTTAAATAATGGTATAATAATAATAACTGGATTTATTTGAAAATTATATTAAAGTGATTAAATAAGCAGTGTTCTAATAAAGGGAACATTGGATCCTGTCATAATTTGCACATTAATTAGTAGCAGTATTTTTTTTACTGTTTAAGCTTCCTTTCATCTTCCATACAATACACAATCCAACAATAATAATAATATCCCATATGTTCACACAAGTCTTGGCAGAACTACTTTCAGGTATTATGCACCTTTTAAATTATATGAACTGCCCTGAAGCTTCTTTCACGCCTCCTTGGTGATTTTAAAGCTTCATTATCTGATGTTTTTATGTTCTCATAGATCTTGAACTCAAGAAGACCTGATTAAATAAAGTTTTAATACTTAATTAGATTTTTTCCTGTCACAGCAGTGAGCAGTAATTATTGTAAGTATGGGTGTAAGCTTATGTCGATAATTTCCATTATGGTAAGATTATCAAACATGGAATTTGTGATTTTCCATCTATTTCAGTTTGAACGGAATAGTGACTGCTTATTTAACTAGCTTTATTTCTAAATAACTTTTTGTGACAGAATAAACCTGAATTAGCTGGTTAGATGATAACTACCTCCACTGTGACCAGCTTTATGACTGTTTACCGGGTTAAAATAAATCTTGGTCTACTTCCCCCTTACAAATCTACATCCAAAAGAAGTCCCTCAAGTCCGGACTGAATTGGGAAAAGGGGCGTTTAAGTATGCAGCTCCCTTTGCTTTGAATCAGCTGCAAAATGTCCTGAATCTTCGGGAGCCGGTTTCACTGGTTGCTTTTAAAGCGCTTTTAAATGACTTGGAGGCTGGCAATTCTGACTGTAGATGTTATGATCGATCACTCGGATAATCGACGCTGTTGATTACTTACAGGTGAATATTTAAGTTTAAAGTTTGATATTTCATGACCTTGTAATTTACTATATATTCCCATTGTAAACTGTTATATGTTTTATGGTTATGCTATGTTGTAATGTCTGCAACCTTGTAAATTGTGCTGCTGCCTGTCTTGGCCAGGACCCTCTTGTAAAATAGATTTTTTATTTAAATAAAGGTATAATAATAATAATAATAATAATAATAATAATGATAATAAGAGAGCAGAAAAGTCTTCTTGGAAGAGCAGTGCAAACTAACAGGGGCTGGAGATGTCCCGTTGCCATGGATACGGAGGTTGATCCACATCATAATAATAGCTAATAGCCTCCTAATCTTATACTTGTGTTTTTTTTGTTATTAAATCCACCAAGTGATGCTCGTTTGGGCAGCCTTTTTGCCCCCGTGTTGTTGTGGTGATGTGAGGCCGCGGGCCCTGCATGCTCATTCAGCCCGGAACATTTTCTTCAACACCTTCCAGTTTCTTCCATCCAACAGGGCTGCTTTTCCTTCATCATGTCACAGCAGGACAATCATCCAACCGGGATGCTCCACTGTTAATATTCACATCCACATCTAGATGCGTGTGTGTTTTTTCGTGCATACTGATTATTCTCTTAATTAATCTCTGATTTGCTTTGCTGTGTTATGTAACTATATCCACCCCCACCGTCCCCCATTTAGGCTATAACAAGATGATTACATTTAACAGGCTATGATAAGTATCGCTAACCAGGAACAGCCAAGGCAAAGGTGCTTTGCCTACCTTGTGCAGCAGATCAGCGTTTACTCTCCTGGTCATTTTAAGACGTTTTTGTTCCCATGGAAAACGCTCCGCTGAGGTTGTGGGTTGCTATTATCAAGTCGCTCTCCGCGAAACCCGACTGAAGGATAGCCACTTATTCCCTTTTTCCTCCATCCCTCTCCACAGGAAAAAAAAGCATCGGCCGTCAGCCTCCACCCCTCAGCTGGGAGAGAGACATATGTGAACAGTGGGAGAGAGAGAGAAAGAGAGAGAGGGAGAGAGAGAGGCGGAGACATGACTGCATGTTAAAGATAATATGTTCTTAGCAGGGACTGAAGATGTATTCAGATCCCTTACCGACGTAAAAAGAAGCAATACCACACTGTGAAAATACTTAATTACAAGTAAAAGTGCTGCATTGAAAAGATTGCTCAGCTTAAAAGTATCAAAAGTAAAAGTCCCCATAAGGCTGAAAAAGCACCCCTGTGAGTATTTTACTAGCCTACATATGTTACATTTGTTGGTGGTTAAAGTGGAGCTGATTTGAAGACTTTAATATATACTGTTGGGTGGTTTAATGTACCCTTTACAAAAACATGATTAACTTATAAAACATAAAAAACAATTAATCATATTTTATAAATTCATCAGGTTTTGTATGGTACACCAAACAAATACGGGCCTGACCTCAGTTAATGGCTATAATACTTTCCAATTTCTAACTTTAGCACATGTACTACCTGTGAATGTATATTTGTTAACATCTATAACATAAAAACCTCAATTATTGCCATAATTTAATGTAACCATTTTCTTATTTCCATGTGTGTAAGCCCAGTTTGTGGCGAAGGGAACTAGGTATTGGTCTGTGGTACCCCAAATAATGAGGAAGTAAAACCCATGTCCATAAAAAACAACGGTTGAGATGGTTGATTATGCAAACAAAAGCAGCTCCATGGACACGGCCTAGCAGGGCTTTGATTAAATTCGGGATTTCCATGTATTTGTTAGCAGTGAAGCCACACACAGTATGATAATGGTCCATGATTTGTCAGGACTGTGCTCCTTGGAGCTCTCCATGGTGCTGACCCTCTGTCCACACACCAGTGGGAAGCTTCATCCAATTACTTACCATGTCTAATCACTGACTTCACCTGTTAAGCTAGTTAAGCCTTATTGATTTATTTATTTATTTAAGAAGTATCATTGAGATCAAGAGATCTGAGAATAAATTACATATATTACACACCAGATGTCAGTAACACACACACAGAAACTCAAATTAAAACATTCACAATTATTACATTTAGCTGGTGGTTTTATCCAAAGCGACTTACAATTGCTATATATGTCAGAGGTCGCACGCCTCTGGAGCAACTAGGGGTTAAGTGTCTTGGTTAGGGGACACATTGGTGGATATCTCACAGTGGCAATTGAACCCAGGTCTCCCACACCAAAGGCAAGCATCTTATCTATGTGCCATCGCCACCCATTTGTAACTTGCAATTTTTATTTTTCAGTATACAATGCAATACAAAACAATCCGAGAACATCAGTCAAATGTACAAATATGTCTTATGTTCTCGTCCTGTTGCTCCCTTCCCGCCCAAGAACAAAAACAAAAGGGTAAACATCAATTGAATAATGTGGCTTCATTGAGATACTAAAGAAAATAATTGAAAGAAAATAAATGAATACATTAAAGTGCTTGTGATTCACATGCTTCCACCTTACCCTTACTCTTGTGCACTTACAAAGACAACACAACATCCCCACTTCAGCCAATTTTTTTCTGCTTGTTACAAATCCTATGGGACATTCTTTCATACGCAGCAACCTTTCCCACTTCAATTAGCCAATCCTGTCCAGTTCCTGAGAATGCTTTGCTGCCCTATCATTATTGCTCACATTTACCTTTAACAAGACTAAGTCCCTACACCCATGCTAGCAGCTCTGTGAGGCTTCACGCTGGCGCAGCAGCACTTTTAAGCTGCTAACATGCTGAAGTTAAGGAGGTATAATGTTTCCCATGTTCACCATCCTAGTTATATTAGCGTGCTAACAATTGTTGATTAGCACAAAACACAATACAGCTGAAGCTGATGGGAATGTCTTGCAGGTATTTAGTCATGAGCAGAAATTTAGATCAGATGGTGCTCTAGAGGAAAAGTCAGTGGATCATTGAGGAAGTCATTTGGATTCATTATATAGAAACCAAGAATGCCTGTACAAAAGTTTGTGGCAATACATTTACTAGTTGTAGAGATATTTCAGTCTGGATCAAAGAAGTGGACCAATTTTAAAGTCCCTCAGAGCAGTGGTTCTCAAAGTGGGGTCTGGGGACCCCCAGGGGTCCTTGAGAGGATTCCAGGGGGTCCCCAGCAAAAAGGGGAATACTTTACTTTCACTATGACTATTTTGTTCACGGGTTTCATACACTTTTGGTAATAAAACATCTAAAAGCAAATCACTTCAGGGTACGTGTTCTAATTTGTGTCAGATTGGGGTCTCTAACTTTAGTTTGTTTCACAGTACATTCCAGTAGTGAGGAGCATTGTGCTGGAAACCAGTCTTTCCCAGTTCAGTTTATATGAAACCGCTAAGCTAACCTGCTTTGTGATCTGCTGTCATCTCAACTGATCTTAAATATCTCAGCAACAGATGAAAACACAGGTTCTTTCTACATGTCCGTGATGACCTCTGACCTTTACATAAAACAGTGTTAAGTATGGCAGCTGTCTTGTGTATAGACTTGATACTATAGTGGATTATTTTTTTAAGGAGAAACAAGCAAGTTTGTGAGTTTTTAAGACATTCCCATCGGCCTCAGCTGTACTTTGTGCCAATTAGCAAATGTTACCACGCTAACACGCTAAATTAAGATGGTAAACATGGTAAATATCATACCTGCTGAACACCAGCATGTTAACATAGCAAGCACTATCTGAAAGCACTACAGTGTCTAAGTATAGCCTCAAAGAACTGCTAGCATGGATGTTAGTGATGGTCGGTCACCCGGCTCCTTCAAGTGAACGATGGGAGCTGGCTACTGTTGTGTAATTATTTATTAACCATGTTATTTCATTAGCAGGGTGTTGTTTTGTCATACATCTAGACAATTAAGGACTGGCAGTGACCGGCAGAAGTGGTGCTACATGAGGAGCTGTTTGGGAGCTGAAAGAGCTGTCTCCCAGAAAGGAGTCAACCCATGAGATCCGGCTCCCTTCAAAGAGCTGTAAATCCCATCACTAACGGCAGTAGACTCTTTGATTCCTTCAGTATAAGATGGCTTCCTCTGCTCAGCCTGCCCGGTTTGTCACGTAACAAGAAACAAGGGTCATATGAGTTCATATAATCTCACTTCTCTCTGCCCTTTGCTTTGTGTAAGCTCTCTTTTCAAGCCCTCTCTGCTAAGCTTTGCTGAGTCTTCTAACATCTGACAGTAAGTCGGGAAATTTCAGATGAGACAGATAATATGGCTGCATGTAATCATCGCCGTTAAAATACAATGTCTACTAAAAAAAGACTGCAGCTGTAGAATTGAGCTTCAGCAGATCTTAATTAAAATTAAAATCAGTGCAGCCGGTTCCACACATTCTTCATCCTTGTCAAAACTCAGTGTCTACATTACCCACAATACAACTCAAACTGCAGACAGTTCGGATAGAGATTCAGTTGTTATGCTTATGCATAACAGTAATGGATTCTGTTGGGCTCCATTTGATTGTTTTTAACTCCCTATCTACTGGTTGTGTCCCTGATTATTTTGCTTGCGTGAACCCACTTTTAAACAAACCTGGTTTAGATCCCTCCC
>NC_060172.1:12433303-12461671 GCF_021292245.1 Micropterus dolomieu
CATGTATTGCGAGATTTTGGGGAACAACCTCCTTCCCTCAGTTAGAGCACTGAAGATGGGTCGAGGCTGGGTCTTCCAACATGACAATGACCCGAAGCACACAGCCAGGATAACCAAGGAGTGGCTCTGTAAGAACATATCAAGGTTCTGGCTTGGCCTAGCCAGTCTCCAGACCTAAACCCAATAGAGAATCTTTGGACGGAGCTCAAACTCCGTGTTTCTCAGCGACAACCCAGAAACCTGACTGATCTAGAGAAGATCTGTGTGGAGGAGTGGGCCAAAATCCCTCCTGCAGTGTGTGCAAACCTGGTGAAAAACTACAGGAAACGTTTGACCTCTGTAATTGCAAACAAAGGCTACTGTACCAAATATTAACATTGATTTTCTCAGGTGTTCAAATACTTATTTGCAGCTGTATCATACAAATAAATAGTTAAAAAATCATACATTGTGATTTCTGGATTATTTTTTTTTTAGATTATGTCTCTCACAGTGGACATGCACCTACGATGACAATTTCAGACCCCTCCATGATTTCTAAGTGGGAGAACTTGCAAAATAGCAGGGTGTTCAAATACTTATTTTCCTCACTGTATATCATATATCTATCTACTTTTTAGGTTTTGTAAAGGCCAAGTTTGTTCTTGAAATGTAATTTTGAATGATGTAACTATTTGGCTCCTTCCTGTATATTGAATTGTTCTACTGGATAGTATGTACCCACCTACAGTAGCTTACCTTTTCCTTGCTTGTTTACAATTGGAAGACCTAACTGACCTCAATTTTAATTGTGCCAGTGAATATTAATTTTTACCTGATAATGGTCTGGGGACGGGAACATTATTATCAGTGTGCAAGATTTTTTGATTTCCACACAAATTATGGGACTTTAGTGAGAATGTAACCACTAGGACACACTGAACTTTAACCATGTTCGTTAGAGTGATCCTTATTAATGTAATCCTCAACAGTATTTTTTACAGGGATGTTTTTTAACTGCATTACTTTATAGGAGTTAAATGATAACAGTGCCACTATACATGCACATGCTACTTTTAGAGCAGAATGCAGATTACTTTATTAATGTAAATGGTGTGTAAGTTGTTTAAGATGTTTTTTGTTTTGGGACGGCAGTAGCTCAGTCCGTAAGGATTAGGCTGGGAACCGGAGGGCCGCCGAATCGAATCCAGCTTGGACTAGAGTTGCAGAGTGTGGACTGGTAGCTGGAGAGGTGCCAGTTCACCTCCTGGGTACTGCTGAAGGAGGCTTGAGCAAGCCCCTGAAACCCCAACTGCTTGGGGTGCCGCACTGAGTGGCAGCCTCCTCATGTGTTGCAATGTCTTCCTGTTTGTGCACGTGTGTCTTTCGGACCTATGTGTAAATACTAACATAATAATAACAGAGTGAAAACATTGAGTTTCCCCGTGCGGGATTAATAAAGTATATCTTCTTCTTTAATAGACTGAGATCACTAGAACAAACTGAATTTTTAAGAAAAATGCAAATTTAATACTTCTTTGTATTGCTCAAAGAGCTGTGAATAGCAAGTGTGAGGGCTTCACTGTCAGACCACAGAAATAAGAGGATTATTCTGCTGTAGCTCTGTGTAGATCTATCAGGAGGCTTGACATATCAGTGCCTGCTCATTGTGACACAACTGACAACTAATCACTGACCCCTGTATAAATATCCATAGTTACAGTTTGATAAAATGTATTGAGCACTAAAGTATATCATTTTTATGGTTATATGGAAACAGTGACTCAAATTTACTGACTGTGTGTTTGTACTATTGTCTCTATTTTGAACTCTTCTCTGCTATTATAGGTATGGAGAACAGCTGTCATTCATAGAGTTATAAATCGTTTGTTTACGTTTATACCTAAGTAGGCCTATTAATGCCTTTTCAGTACGGTTTGGTGCTTGCAAGCTTGTGTGATTGCTTAACCTGATTTTACTCGTAACGTTATAACAGACAGGTGAAGCGGCCTAGTTACCTCCTGCTCCTGGGCGTTCAGCGATGGGCGGAGCGGATCGCTGAGGGTGAAGTTCGGCGCCGGCGAGGCCGCCTTTCGGAACTCATCCTCCGCAGAGTCCGAGCTGGACATGGCATCGCCCGGTTTTTCGTTGTCATCCGCGGCCGAGAATACCACCATCACTCTGGGTAGTGGCAGCGTCCGTCGCTCCTGAATGAACCTCCTTACCCGTGTAGTAGCGGCGGGCAGCGGGCTGAAGGACAGAGACTGGCGATCCCTGCCACAGCCTTCAGAACCGTTGGAACCGTTGGAGCCATTCTGCTGCATGCGCGCGGCGAGCCAACAGTCGCCACACAAATCAGGGGATGATAGCACAAGCCACAGCGCGCGACTGTTAAAAAACAATAACAAGGCAGGGGCAGAGGGTGGGGCGCGAGCATAGGGCGCGAGGAGCAGCTGTATGAACACACCCCGCTTTCAGAGCGAGAGCGGAAGTAAGGGAATTCCGCCCGTAAAATTATAAACACTTAAAAAAATCAGGTATGCTGAACGTTTAACCCAACGTGTTAAAATAGCAGTCCGGACTGGGCCTGTGCAGTCTTAACGGCTCTGGGTTATACGTGGTCTGACGTGTCAGAACTGCACACCGTCATCACGTCAAGGAGTGCTCTTGGCCGCGAGGGAAATCCATGCGATGAAACCAGACTGTAAGCTGTAAGCAGCTGGTCAAAAAGTAACAAATAAGTTATTTTGTGAATAAAAATATATATTAATAAAGATAAAATTTTGATATTATTATTAATAATAATTTAAATAGCATTTAAGATTGTCAAAATTATTTTGATATGGGCAATTTAAAATGATAACAATATGATTTTTCCATTTTGTCTCCCTATATGTCGTGGAAATTAATCGCTGGTGAGGAATTGCGCAAGTAATTGAAATACAACAAACCATTGTCTTTGGAGAATTTATTAGGGGAGACCGGGTATGGTTGTAACATAGAGAGAGTTGTAACAACACCAATTCCACCAAATAGAGATAAGATAGGAGTTAGGTGATCGTTTCAGTATTTACCTACTTCCTCCCCAATCAGGCATGGTGGTTATCACATCTGGAAACAGGCATATTCAGAATATATAGAGAAAAACTGATTTTGAGGTAAGAAAGTAAATTTTTTGACCAAGACTGTTTTATGACACATTGACACATTGCATTTGACATCAACTCACGAAGTCTGTGATGTTCTTGTAGAAGATTGAATTGGTGCCATTTGTAGTGACCAAATGTGGGTACTTTGTATAAAAATTTGAGAACTCTAGCAAAAAAATTAAGTGAGTTATAGTTACTGAAGCAAAAAGTGTTACAACCACACCTGGTCTCCCCTACTAAAAGAGAATGACAGAGAAGTACTACAACAGAAAATCAGTTGGTCCAGAGACCTGCCGCCTAGGGCAGCTTCGGGCGCCTGGCCCAGAGCAAAGGGATGCATAATCATTTTGACAGTCCAGGTTTCTATTTTTTGGGGAACAGAGATCCTTTTCTGGCCTTGAATGAACATTCAAGGAGGAGAGAGGAACGGCAAGAAAGGAAAACACTAAAACAATCTCACAGCTCTGACCCCATCTGTGGACAGACTAATATGAATATATATTTTCACATATTAGTTACCTGTCTCCCCAAAGTTTCAAGGTTGTGTAGCCACAAGTTAGGGGTACAGCTGTGCAACAGAATCACACTGTGGACTTTTTTTTAAATCTATCACAGCACTCTCAAGGTTCAGCACAAGCTTTTTGATGCCATAGAGTACTAAAATAAATGAACGGCTTTATGATTCACAGTGAATTCAACAGAAACTGAAATGTAAAGAGAACAACTCAAACACAACTTGTGATATAAAAATAAATAATTTATTTGTCTGCAAAAGACTTTATAATGTTTAAAGCCTGTTCTAACCCTCAGGGGTATTATTTCATTATAGAGCTAATGTGAGTGCTACTGTGAGCTATGATTAGCCTGGATCAAGCTTCAGGTATGAGCATTTGTCCATGGCCCATACCATACCCACCCTGTGGTGGCAGCTCCTCCTGTCAATGCAGTGGATAACAATAGAAGTTTTATGGATGATGAAGATGGGTGTGAAGTGTTCAAGCTCTATAAGGCAGGAATACATGGAATATTGATCCACCCCCATTTTTCTAAACTTAGCCCAGGTGGCTGATGCGGACAGGTCTATATAACTGCAGAGGCAGATTTGGATGTTACCTCTCAGGACTTTCGTGCTGTATGTGAAACTCCTCGCCATGGTAAGACTGCCCTCCTTCTTCTTCAAATCCTACTTTGTTTGCCTGTATTACTCACAGTGTTTGTTCAGGTCTCTTGGCTCATTGGTCTGGGGGTCTGAAAGAATATCCAGTGTATTTCTGGCACTTCATATTCTATATGGTCCACAAGGATGGAAGTCCAAAATTATAGTATCTCTAAGTATTTTACCTTTTTTTTTAACCTATTATTTTATCTAATTACATTTTATTAGGGTAATTAGACAGACAGGTTATATTAAACATAGCTAAATGATTTTTATTAGATATTTATAGAAAATCAGCTGGGGTTGAAGAAGTACTTTACAACTTTCAAAATGGCCACAAACTGCCAAACTAACTGTGAAGGAAGCAGGGAAGGATGATAAAAACGGAGGGCAGGGGATGGACATCCTGAGGCAGGGCAGCACGACTCCTATATATTTATATATAAAGTGGCTAGTAACTTTGGAAAACCACTAGCCAAAAACATTTATGTCAAGCCCTAGTCTGACAAAATGGTGGCTGTAACAATGTCACTTAAACTGCTATAGCAACATAATGTTCACCCAAACCAAGTGCTGGTGGCTGAATAAAGGGATATCAAATGGATAAAAAAATACTGTAAGACATTAATGACAACACGGCTCACTTTAATATATAAGCAATCTCTATCAAATTCTCCCATCAGGCATCGAAGAAGGCGAAGAAGAAGACAGCCGAGTCTGGCTCCAATGTGTTCAGCATGTTTGAACAGTCACAGATTCAGGAGTTCAAAGAGGTGAGACGACGTCTGGCAGCTACGTCTGTCACATTTTAAGTCTTGGATCATAAATAATTTCGTCTGAACAAGCAGGCCATGCTAGGTTAAAGATTCCTGCTTACGTTTGTTACACCAGCTGTACACGTCTATCATTAATAAAAAAACATTCATGATTCATTTGAGAAACTGCAATAATTAATATAAATAACATTTTACATAACAAATGCTCAGTTTATAGAATATGATAAATTGTGATAGATTAATCTAGATTTAAAAGTATATAAACATTCATAACTAACTAAAATAAGCCCCATTTCCGGCTAGAGAATTTTAATGCTAACATGGTAATGAGTCATTCATAATAACACAATAATATTTTGCTAATAATAGCTACATCTACATTTGTTAAAATTTTTTATTCAAGACATTTACTTGTCCACTTTTAACTGTTACCGCTACTTTCATGTAAGTTAAGTCTTCCACATTTAAGTTAAGTCTTAAATAATAAGGACATTGACTACAGCAAGTGGTTCTCAGACATGAACTATCAAGGTCTGACAGGTTGCAGGTTGAAGGTGTGTTAATCTAAGCTGCTGTAGTTTTTGATTAATGAAAACATGCACACTAACAGGTGAGGATGCGTGCTGATAAAATGTAGTGAATTAAATGTGTGTTTTTCATTCCAGGCCTTCACCATCATGGACCAGAACAGAGATGGTTTCATTGACAAGGGGGACTTGAGAGACACATATGCTGCTCTGGGTGAGCCATTTCTATCTACACACAACGCGGATCCCCTTACATGGAAATTGCCATGTTCCGCCGCCATGTTTCTACAGTAGCCCATGGGTTTAACACAACAGTGTATGAGTTCACGTTCACAAACGGACAAGTTCAGTTCACCAAAAACACGAGTATGTTCAATGATCAGCGCCGTTTGAGCACACACTGCCTGTCTGCACTGTCAGACTGTAGTTGTTTTATTGGACATTGGACAACGGCATTTAGGACCATTCCCCAAAACAACATACAAGTGTTGGAAAGAACCAGACCTTGAGTGCGTTACGTAACTCAAGTGACATAAATCATAAAAAGTTAAATACGTGATTAATGTTGTGAAACGGTGGCCTTTTTTCCACCTATGAAATGTAATTTCATTTAAAACTTTAAATAAGTCAACTTCAGCATTCTTTCACATGGGACTTGAACCTCAGGCTACTAAGTGAAAGTCCTGAGTTTACTTGACACATTAAACCTCCTCATTACACGGACTTTGTTGTTCTTTATTACTATGTCATCTTACTTCCACTAGAGAACACGACCCAACAATGAACATAAATATGGGTTGTAATAACCTGCTGCATAATCAACCTTTACGGCTACTTTTCTGGTGAGGAGGGCTGGTTGTATCATGATTCTCAGCATAGCAGCAAAGTGTTTGATCTGTCTGTAGTGACCACTCTGTCTAATCTTTGTACAGGTCGTCTCAATGTTGGCAATGATGAGCTGGATGAGATGATGAAGGAGGCCTCTGGCCCTATCAACTTTACCATCTTCCTAGCTATGTTTGGCGAAAAGCTCAAAGGTTAGTCAGGATATCCTTTAACTAACTTTTAAACCATGTGAAGTTTATAGATTATGCTGACTAGAATTATTTCATCTTAATTCAAACACCTGCTACACCAGGCTAACAAGAGCAGTGCAAATTAATATAATAAAATGCATTAATCAGTAAATATGCTGTAAAAATGTATTTTGAATTATTTTGTTTATTTTTGTATTTTTTTGTTTGCTTCTTTTATGTGGCTCAGTAACAAGAGGACATAGTTAACACTCACTTTTATTTACCAGTACATAGCACTATTAAGTTCCAAGTTTTACTGGTATTAAAGATATATTTATGAAAACTCTTTCATCATTTAGGTACTGACCCGGAGGAAACCATTCTCAACGCATTCAAGATCTTTGACCCTGAAGGAAAAGGTGTCCTAAGAGGAGAGGAGTATGCATTTTCTTCATTTTCTTTACAACCAGACTTAAAGGTTCATTGTGTAATATTTAGGAGGATCTATTGACAGAAATTCAATATAATATCCATAACTATGTTTTCAGTGGTGTATAAAGACCTTACATAATGAACCGTTAATGTTTTTATTACCTTAAAATGAGCCATATCTATTTACATACACTCTGGGTCCCCTTACATGGAAGTCGCTATGTTGTGCCGCCATGTTTCTACAGTAGCCCAAATGGATAAACGCGTTTCATCACCACATTGAATATGTACGAAGAAGAACAAAAACGAGTAACGTTAGTAGTAGTAATAGTAGTAGTCGACTGGTTTATTATAAGTAAAAAACAAAGAGAAATTTGGACATATGGTGGACCACATGTATTATTTAGCACAAGAGCGTACAGAGTGTGTCGGCCACCGACACATCTTTGCAGTAGCATCCATGTTAATTCCACATTCCGATTTAAGAGCACATGAATACAAACTGAAGTCGGAAGAACGACTTCACAACTCAGGAAATGGGACCATCCAAGGAGCACATGAATGCACCGTTCGCTGGTTGCAATTCTCAAACCCTCAGCACTAGATGCCACTAAATGTTACACACTGAACCCTTAAGAGTCTATAGCCACGCTGAGCTAAATGCTAACGTCAGCATGCTAACGTTGTTGATGTTTTTAGCATGGTCACCATCTTAGTGTGGCATGTTAGCATTCTAACATCCACTAATTAGTACAGTGTAGGAGGATGGGAATGCCATTCATTTTAAATGAATTTCATAACCCAAAGTATTGGACATATCAAATGTTTGACTTCATGATGGTGCTAGATGAAAAGTCATTAGGATTCATTTTCTGGGCACCAAGGATATACGTACCAAATGCATGGCAATCCATTTAAAACCTGTTGAGATATTTCAGTCTGGACCAAAGTGGTGGATGTGTGACAAACATATTTGTTATACCAGCGCTTTGAACAATTCAAATATACAATAAATGCATAAATGTTGAAAATATTTCGCCACTGATTACTCATTAAGAATGTGCTCAACTTTTAAGTGGAAAACAAATAAGATTAGAGAGTAACAAATAATAATATAATTTTCCTTTCACAGCATCAAGTACCACCTTATGTCTCAAGCAGACAAGTTCAACGAGGATGAGGTAATGCATGTCCATCCATCATCATCTGTTATTCCCTATGACAGAAAGTTACAGGGATCCTACCATGAAGAAGGGGTTGGATGATAATGATACATACAGATATAGATCTTGTCAGGTGTGTTGTAATTGTAAAATACATTGAACAATACATATTGTAAGAAACAAACCAAAGAAGAACCTGCAGGGCTTGCCGTTTTGTGGTAAACCATATTAGTAACCATAAGTATTGGGCTACTCGCGTTGACCCTAGGCCTGAACCACTGTAACCATTAAAACAACAAATGGCCACTTCACAATAAAAGGTTCCTACTGGTATAAAACTTTCCATATGAAGTAGCAGCAGAAAGTAACTTGCTTCAGCAGTAACTTATCACAGCTCTGATACATCTGACTCTAAATCTGTTAACAGGAACACAGGAGTGAAACCAAACCACAGAGATTCAGTTCCAACATACAAAAAAACTGGGAGCTAAACACAGAGCTTTCTCTCTCGTCACCAGCACAACCACACCTGCACTGATACTGCATTTGTGTCATATAATTTAGAGTGTACATTAAATTACTAGCAACCAAGTTGAAAAAAAATCCGGATATGTCAGGAATTTCAGACAGCTGAAAAGAACAACAGAGGTGTCAACAAACCAAAAAACAGCTGCAAATCTAACACCGCTGGGAGTCACATCTAAATTAAAGCCAAAATGAACACTAATACAATCGATTTTGTTGATTTTTAAGCAGCAGTTTGTTTGCATCTGGTTTGGTTTGCAAAAGTAGCTTGTTAATTAACACGTTATATCTTGTTTGTTTAAATAGTGATCTTTAGAAGTGCTGGTAGACAGAGTTTTTTTTCTTTGGAGAAAGCCAGGCTAGTTGCCCACCCCGTTTCTACAGTCTTTATGCTAAGCTAAGCTGATACTAATTATTTCAAAAAAGTGTCCAACTTCTGTTTTAAGAACTGTAAATTGAGAACTGTACTACGTTGAAATAGACTGAATATATATTTAAGATGATTAACTTTGCCATGCTGATTATCACTTTTTGCTCTGACAACTGTGCTTTGAAAAAACACAGTGCAGCTCAGTTCGCCTTCACTGATGACTGACATTACATATACGCATGAATCAAGCATTTGGTTAACTTGTTTTCTTGAGTTGTTACTGTAATCCCACTTCCCTTCCTTTAGGTAAACCAGATGTTCACAAACTTTCCCCTGGATGTTTCTGGAAACTTGGATTACAAGAACCTGTGTTATGTTATTACCCATGGAGAAGACAAGGAGCAGGAGTGAAACAATCAATAACATCCCTCAGATCACCGGCTAAACATGTCATCTGAGACACTTCTAACTGACAACATCACATGTTGTCTTGTGTCACCCACAGCTTTAACAATAAAAGTTTAATGAAAGTCTTGTGTTCGTGAGATAATTGTTTTGGCATACTACATACTCTGGCTGCCATATTTATCTGAAAGTTAACATACCTCTATACACACAAGAAGGGATGTCCCGATCATTTTTATTTTGGCTTGATCCCAATCCCAGTACTTGCCGTTATCAAGTCCGATCCGATACTTATATAATATAATATATAATATAATATAGATTATATAAACCTAAATTGATTTAAATATGTATTCACCGACTTTAATTTTGCCTGTCACATGCAGTGAAAAGTTTGCACTGTTGAGGCCACTGTAATTAAGGAGATTCATTAACATGTTATTCATTTAAATGGACTTTTAAAATGTCCAGTAAATGAGTGACTATATCTTAAAAATATATGGCAATAAGGCATGTTGCTAATGATGTTAATGATTTGATGGGAGGAAGTTTTTTCAACATGCATCATGTTGTAGAAACGGATCATGCTTGAAAAATAATATTATGCAAAATAATAATAATAACTTTAGGTGATAAATGTAGGGGAGTGAAAAGTACAAGATTTCCCTCTGAAATGTAGCTGCAAGAGTAGAAGTAATTAACATAAAGTAGAAGTACTCTTCTGTAGTACTGTAGGCTACAAGTGGGCCTACCTCAGAACTGTACTTAAGTAAATGAACTTTCTGCCACTTTGATGGACAGGTTTTCGGAGAGGAAACAACAGTATAGGAAACTCTTTAATGACAACAATACATTTATGGGAGACGTCATCTTTTTTGAGGTATAAAATGGCTAGCATCGGTGCTGCCTCCCTAAGTTAGAGAGAGCCATAAAGAAACAGTAAATGTTCTTGTTTTAAATCAGTGATTTAAAGGTTTTAAAATCAGGTGATTTCCACTTCAGATGCTACTCTGCTAAGCTAGGCTAGTTAGCGTTTAGCTAGTTTTGTTACTTTCCCCCCTCTATTACGATTAAGGATTTAGTTTCTCTCTTATGTGGTACAACAAACTCTGTTTATTTGTTGGAGCATCAAAATAGATTTTTTTAATTCCACACAACAAGCAAAAAGGGAGTACATTGGGTTTAGCTAAATCTATCTCAGTGCTAGTGTTAACTAGCTGGAGTAGAATCACTGTAGTCACAGTATTTTACTCTGTTTTTTAGTTCTAGTGATTTTTAATGCTGTTTTTTCACATTTGTATTAAAAACACCACTAAGCAAAGAGAAATGAAAACAGTAGTGTAGAAAACAAAACAGCAGGGGCAGTGGATTAGATGTTTTTGTGTCCACTTCAAACCACACAGAGATTGTAGATGCGCGCTTCTGTGAGGTCTTCTTTTGTCTTCAGTGTGACGGATGTGGCAAGGTGTTGAAAGAGGAAACAAAGCTTGTGCTGCTGCTTCTGTCTGATACAGGAGAAGAATGAAGGCAGCCAGACCACTGAAGGTAAAGCACAGCAACATGTCAGATAAGACATTTTCTGTTGAGTTAGTTAAAGCATCGCAATCGCTCTAGTTGATATTATCTAAAATGTTATTTAAATGTATGTTTGTGGCTGACCTGAATTAGACTCATAGTTCTGTTATCGACAGTGCACCTCTGGATGGAGGTGGAAAATGTTACCACACATAGACAGGCATAAATGTGACCAAAGAAAAGAACGCAATGAGGCTGTGTTGATGATTTTGATAAAAAATATAAAATTACACCAAACTACTGAGTGTTTTTATAATTATAATATTTTAGCATAAAAAACACATTTTATTTTGGCCAACATAAATATGCTGAAAAAATGTAGTATGACAAGTATGGTACTTGTATTTTAGTTAAGTAGCCTATCTTATACTTAATCTTTATTACATTTCAGATGGATGTATTGTACTTTTTACTCCACTACATTTATCTGACAGTTGTACTTATTAGTTACTTGTGGAGAGACCCGCTCATAAAAAAACTGAAGTAGCCAACAATTTATATAGTTAGATTTTTCTCCACCTCAACTAGGAACATAAAAAAAACCTTTGTGCATTAGTAATAATAGCCCACACTTCAAGTACATTTTGATGATAATACTTGTACACTGGTGTACTGGCAAAATTAACGATACTTTTACTTGTAATGGAGTATTTTTACAATGTGGTATTGCTGGCTCTAGCTCTAGAAGCTGAACATACAGAAATAACCAATAGCACATATAACAAAAATAATGTAATAAAAATTTGCATTAAGGAGGGAATTATAAGGTAAAAAGAAATTACTCAATATATATTAAATAATTAGTGTAAAGACAGGAGACCAACAGAAAGTGTAGGAGAAAGTTATAATGTAGGCTAGTTATCCTATAATCATTATGTAAAATGGCACAGGTACAGCTGAGAAAGATGAAGCACTTTAGAAAAATGATATTGTAAAATGTTCTTGAATACAGGGCGCTTAAGAGATAAAATAAGAAGGCATATTCTAAATTGATTTGATGATTTGAGATTTTACTTTTACTCATTCAAGAGATGCAGTGACATGCAGGGAAGCATAAACGTGTTGTCCTGAGAGGCTGTGCTACAAGGCAAGTATGCAATAAAGAATAATAGTTAGAATATGAGTAAAATAATCAGTTAAAGAATAATCTAAGAATAATATATTTTCAGCATATGTAATGGAAGAATTCAAATGCTAAATGTGTATATTGGCTCAGTGTGTAAGTTTTTCAGTGTAAAAATGTAATATGTACACATGGCACAGTTGTGTGAATGAGATGGCTTTGTTTAAAATATTCTCAGCTGCCAGTTTATAAAAATAATATAACAGTCCTGCAATAAATCCTACTTTCATGATGGTTAGTAACGGGTAGTAACTCTAAACTGAAACTAAAAAGTTATATTCAACTATATAGTAAGTTGGAAGAATGTAGCTTGCGGGATTGTTGAATTGTACTACAATATTGAGAGATGTTTCTAATATTTAGTCAGTCAGTAACAATATTAAAACACCCTGTTATTATTAAATCAGAACTGGTTAACTAAAAAGAAAAAAAAACTATTAAAGTGTAATGTAAGTGGAAATTTAAGTGTAAAAATTACAATCACCAGAAATACCCTACACATGAAGCCATGGTTCTCTGCAGCAGAACCTGAATGCAACATGAAAACAACTAAATACAGAGAAAGGAAAATGTCATGCAGTCTGACAGAGAGATGTGACTGTGGAAAGAATTACTTTCCAATACTGTAACGCCCTAAGACATAACACCAAAACCACACAGAGCTTCAAAACAAAGTATTATTGTCCTGACATGGCCAATCAGAGTCCAGACATTGACCCAAAGTAGAATTTGAGGGTGTGAATGAAAAAGTAACCTGCATATCCATGTATATTCGTCCAACATGTGCAGAAATGTCAACCTAATTTATTTCCACATTCTGACGATTTATGCGCAGAAATTATTAATTGATGGGTACAAATTAATTCAAGAGCACAATTTATTAATTTATGAGTACAATTTACTAATTCATGAGCATGATTTATTAAATCATATGCACAAATTAACCCCCCCCCCCATGACGTCTGTTGTGCTCCATACTTAGAAACGTTGACAAAGATTAACAGTTTTCTAAAGAAGACTGTATTAGAAGTGAGTGAATATTTAATATGCAATTAATTAAGGCCCAGTCAAGTACTGCTTGTGGTTAGTTGATTGACTACTGGAGCTGGGGAGCTAATTACACTAGCCAGCTGCGCTAGCGCTAGTCAGTCACAAAAGCTTCTCTCTAAACTTCTCTCTAAACAGGCCTTTATATTCTAAGGATTGCACATCATTTAATTTAATAAAGAGTTAGTAAAGGGGAAAAAGCCCCTTAAGAAAGACACTTAGCACACTTGTTCACAAATGGGACAATAAGTTTCCACAGTTTTGTAATTTTTAACAGAGCGAATGGCTTTGTGACTAACAGTGGCTTTGATACCACAAACTTCATATATATGTCAGATATGAGGTCCATCTCGGTTCATCTGCTGCACAGAGCTTTCTCCTGGATTATCTTATACGACCAATTTTCTGTTTATTCTGGACAAATTACGCCTCTTCAAAAACATGCTGAATAAGCAGATGCTTAAAAAAAACAGGCTGAAGAAATTAGTTGGGTGAGAACGTGTTTTAGGGTCAACTTTGGAAACTCTTAGGTCTGAGAAAGTGCTGAGGTGTGATGTTTATTTAACTTGCCTTTGACACAACCAAGAGCAAAACATATACTTAATTTGAGACCAGGCAGTCCAATATATATTTGTGAAACCCCTGCAGATATAAATGACCTGACCACTGTATTAAAGTTGTGACAGCTTGTGTAAATGTTTCCTGAGTTCACTGTCTTAAATATTTTACTATATTGTAACAATCTGATGCTTCTAAAAAGGCAGCGTACGAAGGTGTTAAGTCCCAGTTACAAACGGCAAACTGTGTTTCAGTTTCAGTTTGGCCAACCACATCCTGTGGTTCACTCTGTCTTGTTAACAGGAAAACAGCAGCTACTTCAACCATGACAGAGTGAATAAGTGTAGATCACTGACCAGCAATCATTGCGGTAATATAATCTCAAAAACAACCGCTCTAAATGACTTACAAATAACCTTTAACATTTGAGCTTGTTGAGTTGGTTATTTCATTCGTACAATAACTATGTCAGTGCACTCAGTTGGTGATTTCTGTCTTTTAGGTATGATAGGTAACTCCAGTCTGCTGGCTGCTGTCCTCCCTGTTGTGTCAGTGGTGTCTCTGAGTCTACTGTCTCTTCTCTGTCTACGATGCAAAAAGAAAACCAGTAAGTGCACTTTCTCAAAGGCTGGAACAGTGTGAATGTGTGTGATCTGTGCATGCCGTAGTAGCGGTGGAAGATACTCAATCTGAGTCAAACGTGCGCTTGTGTTTGGCTGCTTCAGCTTTCTTTGCAGGCACGTTTTGGGGAGGCAATTGCAAGTGTAGTTTTATTCTTCCCAATTTACAGTGTCATTTTTTTTTCACCGTGTATCAGTGTACCAGTACAGTACGCACCAACATGTACATGTAGGGGACAAGATGTAAAGTTAGGGAATAAGGGGTTAACAATGTGTGAAGAGAGGATAATTAGTTCTGTAGCTTTTTGTAAATCTGATGTGATTTCAAAATGATCATATACCACATACCTACAGGGGAGGGGTACAGATGATAACAAAAAGAGGATAGGCAAACTCCATATGTATTTTTCCTCCGTTTCTATTTTTTTTAGGTCAGGGGTACTTGTGGGTTTTTACTTTGGAACAAGGGGACTATAGCCTAGATGTTACTGTTTTTGTTGTGTCTCTTTACTTACTTTCTTAACAGGTTTATGTGGATTGACATTAACACAGAGTGCTGTTCCATGTTGTCACAGAGTATAGGAAGTACAAAAAATAATAAGAACAAAATATTTTGTTATTGTCAATATTTTGCATTGATTAAAAAATTTAATTGGCTGCTGTCATAGTAAAGGGAGAGACTTGATGAAATGAGGAAAACGCCGCACACTTTCAAAGACATTCATTGTGTTACCCCCTTAAACTTTTCATATACACATGAAAAGTTTTGGGCGTAGTTGAGGAGAGAATGAAGAAAGACAAGCTTGGGGGAGAAGTTCAAACCCTGCATTTGTTTGGGGCGTGATTGTTTTGTAAAGCTTGCAAAAATTGTTAGACGCAGCACCTCAATCATGACAGAAATCAGGTTATCATCAAATTTAGTGTAACATTTAACTTATTTTTAAAGACAATTTGCTAAATAAAATGGAAATTAATGCGTGTCTAATCCACTACTACAGGCCTATTCAACTGGTGGCCTGTGGGTCAACTCTGGCCCGTCAGACCAGCCAATTGATCAGTTCTGCTAATAAAAATCCTTCAAACCAGCAGAGCACTCCTGTGCTGTCCGTAACAGCCAATCACAGACATGCATTATTGATGATGAAAGAAAGCCTCCTTTGCATGCTGCTGTTGCTGCCTGCGACTCCCAACTTCTCTCACATGAACATTATAAAAAACGAATATTCGTGCCTCCTTGACAAACAGGCGTTTACATCACTGTTTGTGGATTACCCTCACTTCTTATGAACCGGCCTTCTCTGTCATTGCTAAATCAAAGAAGTGCAATCTCTTGCATTAGTAGCCTATAGGCGCGTAAACTAGGCCTATCTGTTTTCTGCCGCTAATCTTCCAGTCAGGCATTTTTAAACCACTTGCAGGAAAAGAGGCGACACAATAACCTAATTAAACTAATACCAGTCACACTTCAAATGAATGAAAACGAAGTGGAAAACATGATGGAAAAATGGCACTTTTGTTTATTCTCGACACTGATCTGATGTTTTGGTCTCTTTAGTGGACATTTAAGTCACTTTCTTCGCGTGCGTCATGGTTTATTCGCTAAGCCTCTTTCCATTGCACTTTTTGCTTTTGTCAGTACACCAACTCGTCTTTCTTTGCAGCGCTATCCTTCGACTTGTTTGTTGACATTTCCACTGAGGTTTGTTTTATATGCAAATTGAAAATGCACAGGTGGCGCACTTTGAAGCATACCGAGGCCCCTTCCTGTGTCAAAGGCCGTGTTAAAAAGCTATCAGTCATATGCTAATACACTTCTTCTACTCTTTTAACTTGTATAACTGCCACAGGTAATGTCAGTCCTGTTTATACACATTAACTGCACAAACATCTGTGGTGAAAATCTTCAAAAGCAGCCTAGTTTGTTTACTGTGGGTTAACGATGATCATAAACTAACATTTCACTGCCTTGTATTTCTTGCAGAGATCATTCATGAGGAGCATCAAATATACAATCCGCAGACATTGTGAGTGTGAAATATTTGTATTTGTAACTCATGTTGGCAGGTAGCTTTTGACCAGTGTTTCTATTGATTATTAAGATAACACCCTACTCATTAAGTTGACACATGACAGACAGCTGTAAAAGTAAGTTTTGTTAAGATGAATATTTAACGATCATATTTAACATAGAACATATTTAAATTACTTCATAAAAACTTTGACACAAAAATACTATCTTTACAGCCAACGTGGGGGAAGTATATTTGCTGTGACGCAGTCAAAAACAGGTAAGAATCAACTATTGTTATTCACAACATCAGATATCTCTCTGTCCACCTGGATTTCTACTCATTATACACATTTAATTAGCATCTTTAACTTTTGCCATTACATTTTTCAGTCACCAGAGCCAATCAGATAACTTCAACCTCTGAGTAAGTATATCAAAACACATTCACATTTATATTGAAAATGCAGTCGTCGTATCCAATCACATCAGAGGAGGAACATCAGTTTCATCTCTGTGTGCGTCCAGTACAGAGATGCAGCTTCTTTGTTGAAAAGCACTTTGATGATGGAGCTAGAGTAACCGTTTTTGACCTAAGCTAACGTTATAAGCTAAACACCTCACTAGATCTATCTTTGTAAACGCATAGATCATCAATCTTGCAGTCTGACTCTGGGTAACATGCAAACAATCTCCCTACATTCAGCGCCAGAGGACTGCAACAAAGCATCTGCACTTCCACCGGTGTTGGGAAGGTTATTTTCTAAATGCAAAAGATTACTGACTACAAGTTACTCTAAAAAGTATTAGTAGTGTAACAACTTCAATTACTTTATCAATGTAATGTAACTTATTACATTTAATTAAATGAGAACCAATCAAAAGCATCAGGTGACAGTGCTAACCACTGCACCGTGCCGCACCCACTAATTAACACATTTCTTTCTAATTTGTTTCATCGTTACACAAACAGAAATGTATATAAAAACTGTGATTTAATCGAGTTATGCATCAGAACTATTTAAATACTAACAAGAAGACTTCAGGAAGTAATAGATATACATTTAGTAAGCTTTAGACTAATAATTCTAATTCACATGTTTTTCAGTGAAACCCGTGACAGATTTGGGGAGACAGGTAAGCTCATGCTGTTTTTTGTTTTGTTGAAAGGTTTCATTTTTATACCAAAGAATATAAGTTTATTCTAAAAAGCTTTCAACACTTACAACAGTAGGCGATCTTGATCTATATTAATCTGAGCGGATCCATCACAAGTTTAATCACCTTGTCTTACAGCTATAAGCACTTCTGAACCAGAGTATACAAATGTACATGGTAGGTTTACATACATAATACACAATAAATGCATCTGAATAAATGAGTATTTTTTACATATACTGTATGTATCATTATATAACTGCATTATTTCTGTATTTTTGACACAAACATGGTTGTACTAAGTAGCTAAAGGAGATCCGGAACATACATATGTGTAAGTATTTAAGATCTTTTCATTCACTTCCTCATTAAAAATGAAAATATATAGAAAAGCAATGTATACCTAATTAATGCAAACATTTAGGTTTTTTTATGCAAGTGGTTCAGTTCTGCATTCAGAATCGGAGAGACTCAACTTAATGTTTGAAGCGAAAATATGTTGATTTATGTACTTTTATATTATATTTTTAAAATCACCAGAATTTGGAAAATTGTCACTTAAATCAACTGATCCTGTGAATCTGCAGTTTTAAATAAGACAACAGCTACATTTATTTAGCTGTTGTCTTTACATTTATTTAGTATTTCCATTGTATGCTACTTTTATACTTTTAAACATTAGTTATTAGTTACTTTGCAGATTTAAATTATGAATACAAAATTTAAAACAACTACTACATTATGATGTATTTCTATAGGTCAAGCTTCCCAGCATTATCTAAAGTAAATAAAATTAGCTCCACCTTTACCAGTTGCAACATCAAATGTAGTTAATGTACACATTATTGCATCACTAATTATAATCCAGTAATATAATGATTCTGAAACAGGACATTCTGCATAATGAGTACTTTTATTTCTGGTACTTTAAGTATATTTTGATGCTAATACTTTTATACTTTACTAGAAACAGAGAATTTCTTCACCATAGTATTGCTGCTTTGACTTAAGTAAAAGACCTGAGTACTTCTACCAATATATACTCGAATATATATGACCAATAACATATAGCTAGAATAAATAACAGTAATGAGTCCAAAAAATGAAAGGGCACTATAAATTATTAAACAACACAGTTTTAAAACAGTGAGAAATAATCTGGGAAAGACCTTTTCTACCTGTCCGTGTAAAGCAAGATCACTGTGGAACATTTTGGACATTACACACAGAACAAAAGGGTCACAAAATGTCACGTTTGTCTATTGTTTTACAGATCTCCACTCGCAGAGTACATAAATGAAAAAAAGGGTGAGCAGTTTCACATTAGACTCTTACAGTGAAAGACTAATTGAACATATGTTTACCACCAGTTTCTCCATCTTGACAGCTTTGCTCTTAGTTTTAACATTTCATTACATGCACTTTTATTAGATAGTGATGATGATCCAGGTGTCTATGCAAACGTCACATCGTCGCCAACAAAAGATGGTATGTATAGAGATGAGAGCTTTCTCACAACATTAGTGGGTTGTACGTTAAGTTGTAGGAATGTGAAAGATAACCCTGCTGTTTCACCAAACAGACGAGGACGACTACGAGAACTCTGAATTCCTGGATCAAAGAGTGGAGGAGCAAGAAGATGGTGAGTGCCTTAAACAGCGTTTATTTGTATTCACAAAAGGTATTTCTTTGGTTTTATTTCTTATTCTACTCAATCTGAGGCAGAGCTGCAACATTTAGTCCAAAAATTGATTAGGGGATCAGGACAGGAAATATATCAGCAACTATTTTAATATTTTAATGAATTGTTTAAGTCAGATTTTAAGTAAAATGCCAAAGGTTTCTCTGGTTCCAGCCTCTCAAATATGAACTTTCGCTGCTTTTCTCTATTTTATAACATTATAAACTGAGTGTCTTTGGATTTTGGAGGGTTGGTCGGTGTATTTTTCAGTATTTCTGACTTTTTAGAGAGCAAACAATTAACTGATCAATCATGGAAATAATCAACATATTAACAGATACTGAAAAATAACTGTTAGTTACAGCCTTAAACCCAAGTTAAAGAAAAGGACAAAGGGTTACGGAAGACGGGTGACAATAATATAATTAAAAAACAGAAATTAAGTACAGTTACAGTACAACAAGTATTTTTCAGCTGTATGAATTAATTTATTCTGTGGCACAGTGATGAGCTTTATAGAGTGACAAAAGAGGAATTGTGGGGTTAACTGGGGTAACAGAACTCGTATGTAGTTGTGTTAAAGATGAATACTTTTTTACAATTTACAATAAAGTTACATCTGCGGTACAGTAGGCTGCAGTTTAGACGGTCTGTTCAGGTAGCTGCTATTATGCAAGTTATTAAATAAAGCTTTCACATATTCTGTATCTCAAGGTTCACATTTTAACTATTCATTCCTTTTGTTATTAGATGAACCAGATTATGTGAATGAAATCTGAGACTGCACCTGAAGTTGACACCACTGACAGCACCAGAAAACAGCCTGCATGCTGTACTTTCTGCTGCGTAAAACTTATAAAGTAGTTATTTTTATATTCCTGCTATGTCTGATGTGCAGCTGAAGAAAATGCTCAGACTTTGATCGTGATGGAAACCCTGCCATCTAGTGGTAAAACATGCTGTACACAATGAACACATGTAAGAGACATGCTTTTGTACCTGTTTGTATTCCTGAATGTTTTCTTTGTGGGGGTCAAAATGGAAAATGTTGAATCTGTTGGCAGCTTTAATTAAGAAAGAAGTTAATAGACTACAGAGCAAAGAAGTACCAGTTTAATGCTGAAATCAAACTGACCAAATGTGCCTCAATGTTCGGAGACTGACGAAGATGAGATCAGAGATGCTTAATTTGCTGTATTGTTTCCTATAAGGGGTTTTCCTAAATTGCAGAAGTAAAAATGTTTTGTTATTCATGAAGCTGCTGAATGGCAGCATTTTACTCCACCAGTGGAAGTTAAAGTAGTAATACCACAATGTAAAATTGGCTATACTACAGTTACACATACAGGAAGGCATTTCAACTGACAAAATACATGGATTTAAAAATAAATAAATTTATATTGCTGATGTATGGTAAACGTAAAGCATACATGCTATTTATCAAGTGATCAGTTTTGAGCTGCCCTTACAGATTACTCTTATGGTATGAGTCTTCTTCACAAGTTTGATAAATGCACACCCTGTTGTGTTACACTGCAGTAGTGTTGGGATCCAGGTACATAGTAATTAAAGTGAGGAGAACGGTGTTTTAGTGATAAGCATGTTCACGTTTACAAATCTCTGCGCTCTGCTGATTGCACCCAAGTGTGTAACCAGTAAGACCTGCCAGTGGATGCGCTACAACTAGCCAATCATTTTCTCAACTAAATGATTCATCGTTTAGTCTATAAAAGAGATCAGAAAACAATGAATGAATTCATCTCAATCAACCCCTTATATTTTTCTACCTGTCATGTTTATTGTTTGGCACCAAAACGGCAAATTCCTTGGATCTGTAAACCTATTTGGCAATAAAGCGGATTCTGATCAAATATCTTGTTTTGTTCGACCCAACAGTGATGATCAGTTTGCAGTTAAAAAAAAAAAAAAGCTGTACATTCTCACATTTTTAGGGGCTGGAAGCATCAGATGTTTGTCATTTCAACTTGAAGCACTTAAAATGATCTGATCGTCAAATTAGATGCCAAATATCTGACTACATGTGTCATCGACTAACTGTTGCACTTTTAGATATGAGCACTGTCAAGGAGTTTTCTGTGAGTTGATAAATGATTGTCTCGAACCCGACGCCACTGAACAGGGTGTTAAACTCTGATTCAAAGCCCTTGAGAAAAATAAAAAAAACAGTCACAGAAAGGGTTTTTACACAGAGATGGTTTTATTTTTGTGAATAGATCCGCAGAGACAGACAAGCCACAGTCTGAAGCCGCTCAGAAAACAGACAGAAGATCAGAGGTGACATTCATGGGAACAGACACGCACGCACATAAACCGTTGCTATATATAACCGATATATGCATCGGTATACACACTGAGGGTGGTGCAGGGACGTTCCCAGGGTGGCTACACAAAAGTGACGCAGTATTACACAGACACACACGAGAGCCAGTGTCTATTAACGGCTGACACTTCCTCCAGCATGTCTAAGACTTAATCCAGATTCTGTATCTGCTGTGTTTCAGTCAGCCGTTCAGCATGTCAACAGGAAAATGCAGAAAACTACAACCACCTTTACAAGCCTTTTGACATTTTTCTTCGTCTTAAAAAAGAAAGTTTTACTTGTCAAATATGAGCCATCACTGTGGCTCCTATTTCCTGCAGTTTGACTTGAGGAGCTTTATCAGCATGTTGAAGTAAGGCAGAAGGCTCTACTTGTTACAGACAGTGCTGATACATCTGACGCAAAGGAAGTGATTCTCATAGCTGGCATTAAAAACAAAGACTGAACACAAGATTAAATGGCTGGTAAAGCGGGTGTGGTTCTCTCTCCTTTTGTTGTTTGGAGGTTTCAGGAGTAAACAGTTGTCTGGCTGAGTAGCGACCCACCTCTCATACACACTTCCACGCACAGTCACACACACTCACACCAGCGGGCAGATGGGAAGTTTAGGCACTGCTCAGTGCGTCCACACCAGGCAGGACTTTACCTGAAGACAGAGAGAGCAAACACACAGTCAGCATCCTCCTCAGCACTGGGATGATTAGTGTTTTATTTTTATCTGTTCGTCATCGTCCTGCAAATCAACGTCATGTTGTTTGTTCTGTGGCTCACCCTCCAGCAGCTCCAGGCTGGCGCCGCCTCCTGTGCTCACATGGCTGACTTTGTCTTCCGTGTTCCACTTGGCACAGCAGGTGGCAGTGTCGCCCCCACCTGGACACAAACAAACATTCAGGATTTAAGGGTTTATTTCAACATCTTCAAACAAGACACACTGATAGAGCTCCCCTCCACTCTTTTCTTTCTTACCGATAATTGTGATGCAGCCCAATTTGGTCACCTCGACCACTTTGTCCATCAGGTTCTTTGTCCCTTTGGCAAAGTTGTCCCACTCAAACACGCCAACTGGGCCGTTCCACACGATCTGCTTGGCCCTGGCCACCGCCTCTGCGTAGGCTTTAGAGCTCTCTGGTCCACAGTCCAAACCCTGCAGGGGAGAGATTTATGGGCGAAATTACCATAACGGAAGCAAAAGACAGTGAAAATAGACAGTAGTAGACAAAATAAATCCTCTTTTCTCACCATCCAGCCGGCAGGAATGCCAGCAGCGACGGTCGCAGTGCCGGTGGTGGCTTTCTCGTCAAACTTGTCTGCAGTGATGAAGTCGACGGGCAGCGTGATCTTGACGCCTTTCTTCTCCGCTTTTGCCATCAGGTCCTTGACGATGCCGGCACCCTCCTCGTCGTACAGGGAGGTACCGATCTGAAAGGGGAGAGTGAAAAATTAACCACACAGAGCAGACTTGTGTTGAGCAGCCCAGCTGGCCTGTGACGTCTTGATGTCAACAACAAAAGAGGCCGGACGGGTCACAGCAGACAACATGAAGATCTCTTGTCAAAGCCCAAAGTAAATGATTGTATAAATGACAATGATTTTAAAAAGGTTAACATTGGTATTTTTCAACCTGGACCCTATTTTTAAAATAGTTGGTCCAGTAGTCAAGCAGGGGCGCTGCAGTCGACAGCAGCAAAACAGGGCTGCAATCTTTGCGGGTAGTTACGTCCACCAAAGTGCTCGTTGTTGCCACTGACGGGGTCAGATTGTTACCTTTTTTAAAAACCAGGCAGTCAGTAGAACTCTTATCTCAAAGCTACCAGACTCCATTTATAGACAAAAGGATCTTCTCTTCTTTATCCTTTCCAGAATGTTGTCAGACACTTGTGACAACAATTACGTGATCTTTAATTTCTGTTGCTCAGCTTCTTGAAATTTTTTTACTTGGTAGATAATTGACACATTCATACATCATGTTGTGGTTTGAGTTTCATTTGACAGTGATTCACAAATCATGTACCATAAAAGTCAAAAAAGTCCAGAAGAGAAATCCAGCCATTAGATCTTTGCTTGACTCGTAACTAGGTAATAAACATGTTAGGGAGCGCTGGGATAGGTCTTCCCTCTCATTTCCTAGAAGGCTTTGTTAATTCAACTAAAGAAAGCTACTCTTGTTACATATACACAGTAAAACAAACCAATCAGTAGGAGGGAGGGCTTATGTTATTGACACCACTGGAAGAGATAAGAGATTCAATAAAACGTGTGTTAGCATTAGCAAATCTGGGGTATTAAACAGATTTGTGAAACTGCTTTGTTTGAGGTTGAGAATCACGTTCATAACTTCAATTTGACCTCAGACAAAAAGATTAGAAAAGAGCAGCTTTTGTTTAAAAGGCTCAGTTCACCTAGATTACATGTTTCCACACTTCCATGTAGGGGTGCTATCTACACATACAGATAGTTTTGTGTTTGTGATGGAGGAAAAATCTCAAGAGACCAGTATCTCAAAATATGGACAAATACAATAGGAGGTGAATGGAATTGAGTTTGTGGCACTCACAGGATTAATAAAAAAAAAAAAAGCTTCTGGGAACTCTGCAGACGTCTGTATAAACGACTCATCGGGACGACCTTCTACTAATGAAATAGTGGATTATCCAGAGCGGAGGTTTTAGATCCTAAAGGTCTTTCACAGGAAACGACACTCCGCCTGCGTAGTGGGCCCCGTGGGGTCGCTCCACGCTTCTCTTGTGAACAGACACGGAAACAAGCCCTCGGCAGACTCTTTGGATGCAACCATGGCAACAGCTTCTGTGAGACACACAGCTGTAGCCCATTTAACTTAATTATACATAACGTTACCAGATACATCCAGTTTTGCGGGGATTCTCTGCCAAGTGCATTCCCTCCGGTAGATGCCATTTGTGAGTCTCTCCTCCATTTGTGCTGCGCGTCGCGTACAAAAAGACACGGGAACGCGCCCAATCGCCGCTCCGCCTGTCAGAATCCCCCGCCTCCTTTCCTACACCCTCGCCTCTCACTGAAAATTTAGACAAAACTGACAATCTTAAGAAAGTTTATATTAATGGATTTGGTCATTATGATTCTTTGTCTTCCAAACATGCAGCAACAGGGCATGAGCCCTACTCTGCCTCTGATTGGTGCAGGGCAATATGCACTTTGGGGGATGTAAACAGGGACAATATATGTTCTTTTGTCATTTCAGTAGTCAAGCCTTTCAACAAAACCTTGTCTTTTCAAATATTTTTGGTCAGAGGTCAGACTTTGGTTATGAACGTGATTTTCAGTCTCTGCTGTGAAACTAACAGTTTCACAAGTCCAACGTTCAACAGGAAGTGCAGCAGCTCGATTACGAGACCACGCCGACTGAGTTGTGAAGACCGTGAACTTGTGAAATGTCTGAAATGAAATACCACAAAGTTTTTTTAAAAAGTCATACAGAGTTCATTGCAAAGTGTGTATTTTACACAAGCTATTTAGAAGTAGATTAACTAATATTTCAAGCAGCTAAGTCTAATATTTACTCTTTTGCCTCTCCTGACTGCTGGGGGAAAACATCTGGCTTTTTAGCTGCTAAATGTTCCACTGTATTCACCCTGCTGTGGCCAGTACGACACAATGACTGAACCAAAACAGTAACTCTGTAAAACCAAAACAGTGACCTTTCATAAGTACACATGTCATGTGATCCACTGTCAATTCAGATTAAAGCTGCCTAATTATTCAAAGTTAAGAGTCCCGTTTGTGACACTGGTATTCTCTGCGTCATCTTCCTCACCTCCATGTTGTTGAGGACTTTGAGGAAGGTGAAGGCCATGCCGCCACCGATGATCATCTCATCAACCTTATCCAACATGTTGTTGATCAGCTGGATCTTATCTTTCACCTTCGCTCTGAAACACAGGCAGAGAGGCCAAACACATCAGTACTGATAACACACAGAGACAAACGCCAACTGTATGTACATATGAGATTAACAAAATGTCTTTCACTGTGCGGCCTTCAAAACACATCATTTATCTGGTTCACTGATGCGTAAAGAACCCGGTGCCAAACGCTGCAGCCGTTCACTGGCCGATCATTACACACCAATGACTCGATGCCCTCCGTTTGTGAGCTGCAGGAAGGTGATTGGCTGCACTGCTCGACGCTGAGCGGGAGTGACAGTTGCACAATGCACTCAGGCTAAAATGGAGTCTGACACCAGGCCAAAGGCCACATGTGACCACTCTGTTAAACGGAGCGTCTGCTACAGCAGCTTCACCCATGGTTTTCTCTGTGTTCACCCGACTGTGGTGCCACAAGAAATATAAAACCACTGCAGCACCACAGACATGAAACCACAGGAAGCAGGCGCCAGCTCGTGCAGAAAACACTCATCCTCCATGTTGTACAAGGCGGTAGCCTTGTGTTGCTTTTACTGAATCACAAATCTGGACTGTATGCTTTAGTTATAATCTGACATCCCCATTATTGATAACAGATATATTAATGATTAAAGTCTAACTCATTGTAGTTTCCAGCATGGAACATGTGTAATAACTGACAAGACATGATATCGTGCCTCTGCGATTTGTAGGCCATAATTGCGATTTCGATCAGTTATTCAGTATAAAGATGATCTTTGTTGTTGTAGCCACCAGAGCTCTGTAGGGCTACTTCATATCTATACAGACTGGATAAAACAGGAGACTGCTTGGAGAAAAGTAAGCAAGAAAGTCAAGTACCGCATAAGCTCAGAAAAGATGTGTATTAATTGATTCCAGCTATCATACTTTACTATGAAAGAAGTTAGCATTGCGTAGCCCTGATCAAGTTGAACTCCATTCAGACAAACGTGCATTTTAAAAGTTGCAATCTTGTCATCTTGACAAGCTGACAGACCTGAAAAAGCACAAACTTAATATTTTTAACAAGTCACCATCATGATGTAGTTATTTTGGTATTTTGATCAGTTTATTGCCACTAAAATCAGAGCAATATGTTTATTTTGGGTTCATACAGCTGTAGTAACAGCGTGTTGTATTTATTTGCGGTGTGTGTGAAAACTCATGCAAGTAGTCAAAGCAGTCGGGCATAATGCACCTGCACGCACACAAGTCGAAAATGTCTGAAAAGTTCAGCTGATCGGATAATGCTAAGTGATTCAACTACAACCCAAAACATTCCTAAAAACCACCACCACAAGAGGGGAATGTTAATAACCAAAAGTAAAGTATTGTATGTGACCCCTCATCTCTGCCTGCTGCACACATAGGCTGAGCAGTGCACTGTGACATCACAGGTTACATAATGAGCTTATAGTATCTATTCCTGGATGCACCTGGGTATTTTAAACAAAAATAAATAAGGCTGCTGTGTGATGACACATACTGTAGGAGAGGACAACACCGACAAGCAGACTTATTTTAAAACAAAAAGGGTACCTAAAATAAAAGCTGGTACATTGTTTTAGCCCGTTTGGTTTGGAGGAACAACACTCTTGTTTTGTGCTGTAAAGCTTTCAAGCATTCTTGGTCCTGGTAGATGACACGCAAATGGCGTATTTCTACTGTTTTTCATGATTGCTGCCATAGTTGTCGTAAAAAGTAAATTATAAACCTCTGTGCAGTGGTTTTGTGTCTTTTAACTCTTTAAACTTAAAGATCCGTTAGTCAAACTGGACTTCCTGGATTGTATTTTATGCCTCACGGGTACCTGAAGCTACACACTTCCATCAACGTAGCCGCTTGCAATGTTTTAACGCAGCTCCCTTTACAGTCTGAAGTCTCACCAACATGTTCAAACTTGATGAATTTTTGCAAGGAACGGTTCTCACCCTCCGAGGATGGCCAGGAAGGGCCTCTGAGGTTTTTCCAGAGCCATGGCAAAGTAGTCAAGCTCCTTCTTCATCAGGAATCCAGCCGCCTTCTGAGGCAGGTTCACTCCTACCATGGAGCTGGAAGAGGAGAAAGAAGGGACAGTCAGGAGAGGGAAAGTCATAAACAAGCAGCTGTTTCGATCTGTGAAAAATATCTTCATCTCACAGATGTCACTGCTACGGTCAGCTCACCTGTGGGCTCTGTGAGCTGTGCCGAAGGCATCGTTGATGAAAACATCTCCTAGTTTGGACAGAGACGCCCTGAAGGAGTCAATCTCCGCCTGGGAGGCCTTGGTCTGAGGGACAAAAAAAATAGAAAAGAATAAATAAGACAGGAAAGTATAAGATAACAGAGGAAACAAACACAGATGTAAAGTAGTAGCCTGTAGCAATATCACAGGGAATGAGTTACCATCTGTCAACCACTGGTAAACAGTATTAAGTGATGTTTTCACTCCCCCCCCCCCCTAAACTTTTAGTGTCCATATTCACAGAAGTTGTTGCTAATAGGACTATTGGGTTAACCAGTCGTCATACCGTTGAGCAAAGTAGTACAGACAGACTCAGTACCTGCAGCTTAATTAACTTAATGAATTGCTGTTACGCTGACAATGACCACTGATCAGAGCCTGCAACAATTAAAGCAGTCAAAAACATGAATACAGTAAGACAGAGCGGTCTTACATTAAATCTGGTGATTGTTTTCGGGTCTTCTGCGATAAAACTCTCCACTTTATTAAGATCCAACACTGATTCAATTTCCATCTAACATGTTTTGTCTATTTGTGGCTTTGCAAGGCTCCATCACAAGAGCAGCAAGTTATTATTTTTGTGGAAAAACAGCCAGAGGTCAGTGTGCACCAGCCCAGTTGAATATATGTGCT
>NC_060172.1:12461771-12463961 GCF_021292245.1 Micropterus dolomieu
GCACGCACACAAGTCGAAAATGTCTGAAAAGTTCAGCTGATCGGATAATGCTAAGTGATTCAACTACAACCCAAAACATTCCTAAAAACCACCACCACAAGAGGGGAATGTTAATAACCAAAAGTAAAGTATTGTATGTGACCCCTCATCTCTGCCTGCTGCACACATAGGCTGAGCAGTGCACTGTGACATCACAGGTTACATAATGAGCTTATAGTATCTATTCCTGGATGCACCTGGGTATTTTAAACAAAAATAAATAAGGCTGCTGTGTGATGACACATACTGTAGGAGAGGACAACACCGACAAGCAGACTTATTTTAAAACAAAAAGGGTACCTAAAATAAAAGCTGGTACATTGTTTTAGCCCGTTTGGTTTGGAGGAACAACACTCTTGTTTTGTGCTGTAAAGCTTTCAAGCATTCTTGGTCCTGGTAGATGACACGCAAATGGCGTATTTCTACTGTTTTTCATGATTGCTGCCATAGTTGTCGTAAAAAGTAAATTATAAACCTCTGTGCAGTGGTTTTGTGTCTTTTAACTCTTTAAACTTAAAGATCCGTTAGTCAAACTGGACTTCCTGGATTGTATTTTATGCCTCACGGGTACCTGAAGCTACACACTTCCATCAACGTAGCCGCTTGCAATGTTTTAACGCAGCTCCCTTTACAGTCTGAAGTCTCACCAACATGTTCAAACTTGATGAATTTCTGCAAGGAACGGTTCTCACCCTCCGAGGATGGCCAGGAAGGGCCTCTGAGGTTTTTCCAGAGCCATGGCAAAGTAGTCAAGCTCCTTCTTCATCAGGAATCCAGCCGCCTTCTGAGGCAGGTTCACTCCTACCATGGAGCTGGAAGAGGGGAAGATGAGGAGAAAGAAGGGACAGTCAGGAGAGGAAAAGTCATAAACAAGCAGCTGTTTCGATCTGTGAAAAATATCTTCATCATCTCACAGATGTCACTGCTACGTCAGCTCACCTGTGGGCTCTGTGAGCTGTGCCGAAGGCATCGTTGATGTAAACATCTCCTAGTTTGGACAGAGACGCCCTGAAGGAGTCAATCTCTGCCTGGGAGGCCTTGGTCTGAGGGACAAAAAAAAAAATAAATAAATAAGACAGGAAAGTATAAGATAACAGAGGAAACAAACACAGATGTAAAGTAGTAGCCTGTAGCAATGGCTGCAATATCACAGGGAATGAGTTACCATCTGTCAACCACTGGTAAACAGTATTAAGTGATGTTTTCACTCCCCCCCTAAACTTTTAGTGTCCATATTCACAGAAGTTGTTGCTAATAGGACTATTGGGTTAACCAGTCGTCATACCGTTGAGCAAAGTAGTACAGACAGACTCAGTACCTGCAGCTTAATTAACTTAATGAATTGCTGTTACGCTGACAATGACCACTGATCAGAGCCTGCAACAATTAAAGCAGTCAAAAACATGAATACAGTAAGACAGAGCGGTCTTCCATTAAATCTGGTGATTGTTTTCGGGTCTTCTGCGATAAAACTCTCCACTTTATTAAGATCCAACACTGATTCAATTTCCATCTAACATGTTTTGTCTATTTGTGGCTTTGCAAGGCTCCATCACAAGAGCAGCAAGTTATTATTTTTGTGGAAAAACAGCCAGAGGTCAGTGTGCACCAGCCCAGTTGAATATATGTGCTAGCACACTCCAGAAACACACATTATTAAAGGTAGATTTGTGACACTAGTCAAGTTTCAATCCGAATGTAGAGCAAAATGTAACCGAATGTCCAGAAAATCGGCAGCTCGTGCAATTAAAAAACAACAATAAATAAAATGTAGTAGAGAGGAGAAGTAATTCAGTTATGACAAAAGTTATGTTGTTTCATGTTTTAATTGGTGGAACATTACAGTCACCCCGTCGCGCCACACAGATCCGTTTGTTCAATTGGAAAACGTTTTGCACCAGTTTGCAATGTTTTCGGATTGAACGACATGTTTCTTTGCAACATTGTGTAACGTTCCGCAACGAGATTCAAGGTTTCTTGAGAGTCGATTTTCTTCCGTTTGTTGGGCGTCACATGTGTTACCCAATCAGCTGCCACAAGTTTGTAAACAGAACACAGTTCTGCTGCACGCTTGCGTACACAACAGGGCGCCAACGTTTCTGTTAAAAAAATATATATATATATATATACACACACACACAATGCTTTGTT
>NC_060172.1:12463981-12476435 GCF_021292245.1 Micropterus dolomieu
TGGCTTTGCAAGGCTCCATCACAAGAGCAGCAAGTTATTATTTTTGTGGAAAAACAGCCAGAGGTCAGTGTGCACCAGCCCAGTTGAATATATGTGCTGGCACACTCCAGAAACACACATTATTAAAGGTAGATTTGTGACACTAGTCAAGTTTCAATCCGAATGTAGAGCAAAATGTAACCGAATGTCCAGAAAATCGGCAGCTCGTGCCATTAAAAAATAATAAATAAAATGTAGTAGAGAGGAGACTTAATTCAAAAGAGTGGCAGTCAAACTTTGGAAAACCATGTGGGAAACGTGATGGAAGTGGCAGTTATGTTTGTTTCATGTTTTAATTGGTGGAACATTACAGTCACCCCGTCGCGCCACACAGATCCGTTTGTTCAATTGGAAGACGTTTTGCACCAGTTTGCAATGTTTTCGGATTGAACGACATGTTTCTTTGCAACATTGTGTAACGTTCCGCAACGAGATTCAAGGTTTCTTGAGTCGATTTTCTTCCGTTTGTTGGGCGTCTCATGTGTTACCCAATCAGCTGCCACAAGTTTGTAAACAGAACACAGTTCTGCTGCACATTTCTGTTAAAAAAAAAAAAAAAAACACAATGCTTTGTTGTATCAGCTTGGCCACCAGGGTAAAAGTAAAATTTTTCAGAACAGCATGTGGCCTATTGTGCAGTAATGTGTTATGAACCGTCCGGATGATGAGACACAATGATGTAACAGAATGAATGGTGCACGACAGCACTACGAAGAGACAGTCCATTTCTGTTCATCATGATCCCACTTTATGGATAATTCTTACATGGAGCCACAACTGACCCCATTGATCACAAAAACAAAAATATGCACAAGGATCTAATTGTACTAATCTCAGGAGAGAACAGTGATTTATCTTCTTTGTGGAAATTAACCAGAGCAAAATACAATTTCGGGAAAAAGTGAAGCGTCTGTTAATGTCTCCGGCTTACAACCTGCATCGATTCAAGTATGTGTGTCTGTATGATCAGTCAGCCATTGTGGATCAGGTTCCTGCTGCACTTTAACAGGCAAAGGTCATTACTGTGTGACTGGAGGGCAGAAAAAGGTCAAGAGAGATCTTCAGTGTCGTTCAAATGTCAGACGAATGCTGCATCCAGTTCCCCCTTCAAGCCACAAGACAGATTACTGCTCTTACAGCGGTGTCTGTTGGCACTATTAAAAGTTGTGAATTATTCTGTGTACTCTAGTCCCTTTTGTCCTTGAGAACTTCCAAAACACCACTATACAATGTCTTTCATACTTAATAGGGATTTAGGACACACGTTGTGACTTTACTGCTCCACTCACAAATATCTGACTCAACTAGCGGGATTATTTCAGCCTCTGGAGCAACTCTGTCAGAGAGAAACACTAATGATAATGAACTAAAAATAAATAAGGTTCCTGTCTGATACAGTACAGTAGAAACCAACCCACTCAGACCGCATACCAACCAGGCTTCCCAGGACAGGAAAAGCAACACATCCAGCCAAGACAACCCGCTGACCTTCTGGATAAATGTCAGCAGGTCAAAGCTGCTGATCCACCGCAGGCCCCAGGGCTCAACATCTATACAGTGTCTGAGTGCCGTCCTGAGCCTGGATCTAAGGTTATACCAGACCATCTGCATCTCAGGCATAATGAACACTCAAGTCTTTGTAAAAGTCAACGAGTCAAAAAGCTGACGAAGTGGCAGATGGGTTGAACAGTTTGAGCCGAATCCTTGAGGACATATGAGCAGATAAAAATAGAAATGTTTTCTCAACGCTTTAATGTGGTGCTGTGGCACAATTATAAAAGATATCCTTCTGATAACATGCTGTTAAAACACAAATCTTAAGTCTTAAGATAACAATGCATTTTGTTTTAACACCTTGACGCCCCTTCTTTTGACAGTCTAGGGTATTTGAGGGCAAATGTAGTGACAACACATGTTTCACTATTTCCTGATAAGGCACATTCAATAGTTTCATACATAGACTGCAATAAAGTAATATTTTAGACACTTGTGAATCATCATCATTAACAGGCACAGCGCCTTATCATATTAAATTACACATCTACTGAAGAGGGAGATTTGCTTTGTAGGATATATTTAGGAAAAAGTACAGTTTGCACTATGGACACTGCACATTGTTCCATTTGTGAGCCCCACATAGTATACATATTTTACAGATAAAATGTTAAGTAAACATGGTGCACTACAGCAGTTTCCTAATGTGAGGTGACACAGCAGGAGTCTTTGCACCACTCCTAACCATGACATCATCCGACTGACGCAGCTATTTCAGAGGGACGCTGCAGCTCGAGTGACTGGGCATTTTCCTCCAGGTGACCCATGTAATGATATTTTTTTCGAAATAAATAATGCAGCTTTGTCTGCATCTTGACAACACATTTATCACCAGAGGACAGTATTGGGTTTGTCTCATTAAGGAGTTTGATCCCTGAGAGCGTTGTCGTTATGATCTGTGGCTGAATACAGGCACAAAAGGAACAAAGTGTTCAGAACCTCTGGTCTTCAGTTTAATTAGAGGGCTATACTTTTTCCTTTTTCGGGCTACAAGTTAGGCATCCCAAACCACCACTTGTATATTTCTATATTGGAAATACATCACACCAAACAGATAAGTCTTAACTTGTACGAACAGATGGAAACATTTACAAGGTTTTCACCACAAAGAGATTATGTTTTGTCAATAGTCGCCTGTCATTACATGTCGAGTGGTTGAGACAAACACTGGACACAGTGATGGCATTTTAGTTGATCTGTGCTAAAACGGAGAAGAGTGCCCAATCTGGCAACACTGAGAACCACAACTACACACAACTCTTGTGAAACAACCCTCTCCGCAGAGATGGATGATTGAGAGACCAAGCTGCCAACAACAGTGTTGTTAAGTCAAAAAGCCCAAATCATAACCAACACAGACAGGAAAACCACCTAAAAGCTACAGTTCCATTATTCCAAACTTGAATGATAACTTATTGATCGGAGACTGAATCAGTTGCAACACTCACAGGGAACGAGCAGAAAGTGTTTATTGCGGTCTCTTGCTGGTAACATGACATCAAATACAAGATGCACCAGATCCTCCAAAAACAACAACCACCACCACCTCAAGTCAGAGCAGGCTGACTGGGAGACTCACCTTGTTTCCAGAGGCATCCTTGCCCTTTCCCTCCTCGGCAACATGGAAGCGGAGGTTCTCCAGCAGGATGACAGATCCGGTGGCGGGGTCAGCGCAGGCAGCTTCCACCTCTGGACCCACACAGTCCTTCAGGAAGGCGACATCCCTGCAGAGACACAGGGGACCAGTGAGGACCAGTATGTTTAGATTGTTTTTCCCAGTTTGGTTAAATAGGCTTTTTATCATGACTTTGTTTTGTGTAAATCAACAAAATATATTGTTAAAACAGTTTTTCCCGTTTTAAGTTGTACAAGTCATTAAGACCACCAACTAACCTCCCCAGCAGGGTCTTGAGCTCGGCAACGACGGGCTCCAGGGAGTATTTCTCAGGCATGGGGTTTCCATCAGGACGGCCCAGATGGCTCATCAGCACAACAGATTTAGCACCGTTGTCCAGGCAGTGTTGGATGCTGGGAACTGCTGCCTTGACCCTGAAAATCAACAAACAAACATTCAGAAAACCTATCCTGTCACCTTTTGTCTAATTTATAAGACATGATGTTCCTTTTTTATTTTGTGAAAGAATAAAAGTACATCTTTTTGCTTTAACCTTCAAGAGCTGAAGTTTTTTTTTTTTATTTAAGAAATGAATGATTTGTTATTAAACTGTAAGAACAGAAAAGACGCTTCAGAAACTGGATGCACGTTACCTCTGGTTGTTTGTGATCTGCTTATCCTTCATTGGAACATTGAAGTCAACCCTGTAAGATAAAAAAAAAACTGAATTACCACAAACAGATTAATAAAAATCAGTGCATTACGGATGTTTTAGTGATTGTCATTTCCCATATTTCCCTTTTCCACACCTCACTTGTCTGGTGGTCTTCAGCTGTGAATTAAGCATGTAGTCTAACACCATCAGCGTAGAGTGAGGATTTTTTGACAAAATGTGTCATAACATCTGCAGATTGTATGTGTAGACCTTACAGGCGAATATGTTTATGAATATAAACTAATACGTAGCATAAACAGAATTGTGTGCGTGTCCGATGTATGAATTCATTTTGAGATATGTTGATGATTTATTAATGTTCTCATAGTTTATTGGTAGAGCTGCAACGATTAATTATTGACCATTACATTAGTCGTCAACTATTTTGATCATTTAAAAACAAAAAAAAAAAAAAAAAAAGAAGTTATTTCAGCTTCTTAAAATGTGAATATTTGTTTTCTTTGCTCTTGTGAGACTGACCTGAATATCTTTGGGTTGTGGACAAAAGGACGTTTGAGGACGTCATCTTGAGCTTTGGGAAACACTGAAACATTTTTCACCATCTGATCAAACTACTAATCAATTAATTGAAAATAATAAACGTCAGTGAAAACTACTGTTAGTTGCAGTTCTATTTACTAAAACACAATAAGCTCCTTTAAGCGATTTTCCATGTGGCATAATCCCAAGATGGAAAGAGGCCTTTTTTTACTGGGAGAAATGGATCAAAGAAGTTTTTACACAATGAAATCTGCACAACAATGAAGTGTACTGAGTTGACCAACCTTTAATATTCAAGGAGCATTTAACATATTAGTTTCTGTTTATTTCTCTGCAACAAACAACCTGTTTTGTCGCTGCATTGCATTGTGGTACCTCTGATTATTGGGCAGCAGCACAAAAGACAATCAACACTGACATGTTCAGGCGCAGCCATTAGATGGAGGCTTTCATCCAAAAATGCCTCTTCACTGGCAGCATTAGTGCATTGCTCTGCCCACTGAGCTGGTTGCACATCCAGGCATGCAGCGATGCACGCTCACGAGAACACGCTGCATCCCTCGTACTCCACGCCGTTACATAACCACCTCCCTCCTCTGAGTAGGCACACACACTCTGCCATAATAACAGCAATCCGCTGTCTTAACCTAAAACCCAACAGTCAGCAATTCAGAGGCTCAACAGCCCCGTTCACAGACATCATTTAACAGCTGCAGTAGTTTCCCGCTCCATGTGTTGCTCGAGGGTGGATGTGCATATCACTGAAGGTTTTGATCCATCGTTTAAACAAACACAAACTGGACTCAGGCGTTTCTCAGAGGCAGAAATAAGGTCCATGAGTGAGTTAAACATTGATGGGCAAAGCCAAAGAAGTGCAGCATTTTGCAGTACAGGTTAGCTAATGGCAAACTAGCCACAGCTGTTGGCTAAGATGGCTAGTGGAGGGCTTTCAAACCTTCATACATTTGTCTGGGCTTCACACAAATGGCACCATTTTTCAGTGATGATCAGCAATGAGAATATTTCTGTCGTTGTACAACTGTAACTGACGTATTACAGTGTGACCATGTGTGATGCCTCTAAGAGTTCAGATCCTGGCCTCCGCTGGACTTGGCTGCTGAACAGATTTCTGTCAGGCACTGCAGGAGTGTCCCGCCTTCTCTCTTTTTAAATTCTAGACCAGCAGCAGCTCACACAGTGCCTTCCCTGCACTCTGTCTAGAGCTTGAAGTTCATAACACACATACACAGCATGCTAGGACAGGCCGCGGGTGTGAAATGAGCTAACTTTTCATCTTAATTGTCTCAGTGCAGCACACCGTTTGACTGCACAGAGACTAACATAAAGTGAATTTGACCTTTTAACACTGAGCAGTGCGAGCTGAGGGCTACTGCCGCCGGTGAACCTTGTCCTATGCGGCCTGTCACCAAGCTGAGCAAACCAATATGGCTCACTGACATTTCCTCAGAGGGTGTCAGTTTCAACTGCACTTTCATCACAGTCTGTAGAAATATCCAGCAAGTAAACGGCAAATAATCACTTTACTAAAATAAAATAGCAGTGCTGCATTTCAGATAAGGAGAAAGGCACCTTTTTATTATTGAAAAACTACTTTAGGTGCTGTTCAGCCAGGCTGCAGGACATCCTACCAGCTAAAGAGATTGTACATGCACAAGATAGGAAGGGATTAAAACCTATGGAGGAGTGTCCTGCAAGTGGAGGGTAGAGCAAGGCACTAAATCAGCTTGATTAGCCAGTTAAAACTAAATTAATCAATTCCTCTTAGGACAAATAACCACTTATTAATTGTTAAAGTGGTTTACAAAGTAAGAATGATGTGAGGATTACAACTATTGCTGAAACAGCAGTTAATCAGTTGTACATTGAAAGAAAATTGGTTAGTTGTTTGGGGCATTTTTTCAAGCAACACCACCGTCCATTTTCTGACTCCAGCTTCTCCACTGTCAGGATTTTTTGCTTCTTTCTGTTTTATCTAAATTTAAAAAATTACTGTCTTGGGGGGGGGGGTTTAAGACTGTTAGTCTGACAAAACAAGGAATAAAAAGATGTCAAATTGCACTCTGGGAACTGGTGACATGCGTTTATCACTATTTTCTGTCGTTTAATAGATTAAATTAATAACTTATTAATGTAAAAAATCAACTGATTAGCAATAACTGTTACAACATGTTTCCTAATTTTGTCCATTTATTGACATTAAACGATTACCTTGGAGCTTTTAGCTGCTGCTCAGACTAACGTTATTTGATGACATCACTTGGTGACCAGATGACTTCCTAAATTAGCGTCTCTCAAATGTATAACATTTAATTGTTACAACATAAAACGTTTGATTATTGCGGGAGATGTTGATGAATTTTAATTTAAGGGATTGACTCTGACTACATCTCGGGTGCAGTCGGTTGCATCCATGCAGCATCTCCTCACAGGCACGTATGACATGGATGGAAAACGTGACAAGTTCACTTCCTGTCGTCTGTCCAACGGCCTGAACCGACTCACACACCGTTAACCATCACTTCACTGTCTTCACGTTAACACCGTGACAGTGCTGAGCAAGTTTGTTACCACCGGGAGGATAGAGTCGTTAGGTGTCCCGACAAGAACACCCCCTTAAAATAACGTTAGCTAGTTACCGCTAAATAATTCCGTTTCCGATTACCGCTTCAGCTACGTGATATTATAAACGCTCACCTCATAATGACCCGCTTCCCCTTGACGTCCACCTTGTCCAGGGTGAGCTTGTTAGACAGAGACATGTTGCTTGTTTCGCTGGGTCTATCCTTGCTGGGGATCTCCTCCGCTTCCGTCGGATGGCTAGCTACCGAATGACTGCGGTGACCTTAAAGCAGCGCGGAGGAAGCGGCGGGGCGGGGCGAAGCACGCCCCCGCTGCTGATTGGGTACTGTTGCTGTCCGTTCTCTGACGCAAACACCTTGCTCTCCTGACAACTTCATTGATAGTGAAAAGGACATTTACTCAACTACTGGTCTAAATACAATTTTGAGCTACAGTACTTGCACTTTACTGACTTATATATATATATTTTTAAATAATGATAGTTATTTATATATTGATTGCACTGACAGTCTTTGCAACTTGCAAGGTGTTTTTTTGTGCGAAACGTTATTTGAATATACGTATTCTCATAAAAATGATATATGAAGGAATATTTTCTGCTACTGCTCCTCTAACCCTTAAACTCAACTTCTTCCCTCTGGTAGGCACTAAAGAACACTGTATGCCAAAGCAACTTTACTGCAGTTTATTCCCATGGAACATCACACTGATGAACAATCAGTGTCATAACATTCACCTACTTCAATTATAGATGATATTTAGTTACACAGTTACCATTTAAAATGTACCATTTTAACATGTACATATCATGCACTGCCACTGGTCATATAAACCACGCACATTGTATATATGGACATGTATACTCTGTACATGATCAGCCGCACCATGTTTATATATTCATGATTTATACTACTTGTATTGTGGATAACTCACAGAAACACTTGACTTGTGAAAATAGACATGTTTGCTCTTATGTACATCCATCCATCGTCAGCCGCTTATCCACACCCCGTACAGGTCGGCAGTCCATCGCAGGGTCGCTCTCATGTACATGTCTATTATTTTACCTTTATTTGTTCAGCTTTGTTGTCCTTAGCCGTAATGTTTATTCCCAAGTACATTGAGCAATAAAAAAAAAAAATCCTTGAACGTGTACGCGCTCTTAATTCATAGGCAAATATTATACTTTGTACCCCTCTACATTTGACTTAACTTTACTCTCCAGATTCATATGGAATACTCCATCCACTCCCGATTTTTGCTCTTTGGCCACAAGGGTTTTCCCAAGTGATGTGAATGTGCTTCAACCATCTAAACAAGGTGGACAATGTGAACCCAGGCAGTGACTTTTAGTGAATTGTGTACTAACAAAAATATGGTAAAGTGCAATCTATCACTCATTCAGGGATGGTAAACATAGGTAGATAGCACTTCAGTTTCAATGATCTTACTGTGATGGGAGAATTTACCCTTCGACTGTGACAGCTGTGAAAGATAAATGGTATCTACTGTATGCAGAGAACTCAACTAAAAAGAAGAAACAATGATCAGTAGAATCACTTAATTTAATTGGACATAGTAACATGTTGGAATAAACATAGGCATTCACTGTCTGAACACGCAGATATTCATTATTCATCTGTACAACCAGAAGGTTTATTAGGTGGGATGCAGGTCCGTCATGGTGGCTCTTCACTCCTCGGCCTCTCTCCACTCTTTGGGCATGACCTTTCCAATTGGTGACAGATTCCAGGTGATGCCTGTCTGAGTGAGCACCTGCACACAGAAAGTAAACTATTTTTGGAATGCAATGCCACACTCTTTAGGATCTTTATGTGCTTTCTGAGTGACAACAGGTTTCTTCACAAAATTAAAGAGTCTTTAAGAACTTGTTCTTGCACAGAGATTCAACTATGAAATGCAATGTCAAACAGAAGAAAGACAACAAAGACAGTCAAAGTCTACACATGAAGGACAGCTAATACACAAACTCTTTAACCAAGATTCAAACACCTCTGAACATATTCAGGCCTTCCAGTGGTTAGCATATGTGTTCAGGTTAAAGTGTCCTAACAAAAATCTTTTTGTAAACAGTGTGTGTGTGATGGTGCTACAGAATGAGGAAAAACAAACATTTAATCAAACACTCCGCTCACACAATATGTTTGTTAAGGTATAACAAAGAACACTTTTGGGGAAAGAGAGCTGGAGTTGGCTTTGCTATTCAACAATATTTCTGCATTTGTACTACTTGCTTCAGTATATTAATATATCTGACACTGCACTGTGTATGTTTTGCAGATGCAAATAAGCTTGAAGCTATAATCTGGTACAGTGCATCAAATGGAAATGTTTGTTTTACTGTACACTGTCCCTTATGAATAAATAAAATATATACTTTCTTTTGATTGTAATTTATGCACGCTGGGTCCAGAGGCAAAGTTTTTCTGGTTGAGGATTTTGTGGCTGATAAAGCATGTCATATTTCAAGCTCCGTTTTCATTCTCACTGATCTATTTGGTAAGTAGGTTTTGATTAGTGTGGAAGTTGTATTGATCTACATCCAATAATATGCCTTAATGTTTATTAGTAATTTCCCCCTGGAGGTATGTGTACCATTCATTTGCCACAACTTAAAAATATGCCATTTTGCACTCATGATGCTTTATGTACTACACATTGTGTGCAAGCTGTCTGTTCAGGTCATACTTATAAATTAATGTATTGCGGCCTAACAGTACAGCACTACTTACGTATGCCCACACAGCTGTGCAGAAAACGCCTCCACCGACCATCAGACCGTTGCCATACTTGCTGTGGAAGTTCTCAGGGGAGGTGGATCCATGCCTCACCTGCCTTGCGGCCTGACCTGGACGACAACAAAACACTTTCTTCATTGTAATGACTGGCATTTATATACTGCACTATCACTAACTTTTGTTCTTTATAACTTTGCTGTTTATGGCTTTTTGTAGTTCACTTTATAGAGACTAAATAACTAAGGCTTCTATGAAACAGAGTATAAATACATTCGTAAAATAGGCACAATTCAGGGTGCAGTTAGAAGAGCAGTGACAGGAACTCATAATTTAGAAATACATTCTTACTAAAACGTACCATAATATATTAGATAAAATACATTCGGTTCAAGTCAAAAGGGTGGCCTTGTTTGATCATTTTTAAACTGAGCCACGTATTGTAAATGCACCAAAAACGTTCAGGGGAGAAAATATGATCTATAACACCACCAGAATGTGTTGTGTGAGATGAACAAAATGTGTTTAGGTTCGGAATGATTTCTGAATTAGCTAACGTTATCTAGATGAAAATACTTCTTATTTGCCCTTTCTTTATCAGGCATTCCAACTTCATGGATATAATTTAGACAGTTCAGTGTAGACTATATTTTGTTTTAATTACTAAAAGCTTATTTCCATAACTACTCGAAAGGGAAATCAACATTACAAATGCGTTAGCTAACATAGCTCATTATTATCTTAGGTTATACAGGTCAGTGTGTCGGACAATGGCTACTTCGAGTAATAGTTTAACTCAAAACTAAAAAAACGAAATATTTTAATTTACGGAAGAGAACTGAAGGCATTTAATTACACACTTAACAGTATTTTAAGACGTTTCGCGACATTGCTAATGTTAGCAAGCTAGCAGTGGGCTGTTGACGTTAGCACGCCGATCGCGGTCATCTACCAAAGAAAGGCCGGTATTAACGTTAGTAGACGGATATAAAACTGTCTCCTGGCCTGCATGCAAACAGACAACAAACACATATATATGAAAAAGCCGTTTCCTTACCGGTGATGTTGACTGCAGCTTTAGCAAACCGGTACATGTTGTCTAACCTGGTGCCTTCAGATACCCTTGAAGAACGGAAGAGTACGCTAATATGTCCGCCGCACGTAGACACAGCGGAAGTTACGATTGCCAGGGTGCGCGTGCGCCGACTAAACGTTAAAAGTATGAGACTGCGAGTTAACGGTCAGCTGTTAGTAAAATTAAACCCGTACACAAAGCAATTACGAGTTAACAATTCCTTTTACAAATACAACCCATATAAATATTAAATGTGTGAATTTGGATTGTTATAAATTAAAATCCAACTGACAACCATTTAAAGCACCGTGTCAGGATGGCCGAGTGGTCTAAGGCGCCAGACTCAAGGATAAACTCCTTCCGTAGAGCCGGGACTTCTGGTCTCCGAATGGAGGCGTGGGTTCGAATCCCACTTCTGACACATACTTTTTGCTTTTCATAAAAAAGGTTAATAAAACAAACAGCCCAACACAAAGTGGTGCACTCAGTAGACATCCACAAACTACCTTACAGGTTGATCCAAACTGTGCAGATAGAGTTTTCCACTGTCTACTGGTAAGATGCAAGGTTTACAACAGGTGGTAAAGTACATACAACTGTATTGAAAGGAGCAGTGCTGAGGATGAATTTGAGTTCAAGTCTTCTCATGATTTTTAAGTATTTCAAATTCTATATTGAAATCTAACATGAGTGATTCTTTAATAATGACATAAATAAATAAATAAAATAAAAAACCTAAAAACCCAAACCTATAATTATTAAGTACTGTAACTAATGTGATTTACATTTACTACAATACAAACAAATTAACATTTAATTATGAATTATAAAGTACTAAGAGAGTAGGCAAAGATAATGTTTGTGATTAGATTATATTAATTTTGAATCTAACCAATTAGTAGAATAGGGGCAGATGCCACTCAAGAAACATTTTGTATTCCTTTTGTCTGCTTTTATACCAGTAATCTGATGTCCTTTGGTGAATTTAAACACAGGATTAAAGACTTGGAACTAGATGTTATTAATTGTTGTCACTGCTTTTAAAATATCAAATTCCTTTAAACCTATTTAACAGTACTTTGAAGTTGTCTTAAAGTTATACTGTTCATTTGTGTATCCTAAGAGTCTTTGTTGACCGAATAGGTTCTTCAAGTTTAATTTGGTTCACAGGATTGTATGTGATTTTGGCGGAGAGTATACTGCGTGTGTCTTGGGGAAAAAAAGTTTGGAGAAGGTTATTAGGTTCTTAATGCACTGCAAGTCAGTTCAGTTATTGTATGTTATTTTAATAGGTCCTTATTATTTCATTAATTTTAAATGTTTTCACTCACATTCAATAAAAATCTTACAAAAGGTACTGAACCAGTCATTTCTGTAGTTTTCTTTATTACATCAAAATAGTATCACAGTATCACAGTATTATGACATTTAGTTTGTGTGTTTAGTTTGTGCATTCTGAAAACGTTGAATCTGTTGTCATGGAAAGTGGCTTATCTCTGCAATCTTTACAGGGACGTTGGTGGCAAAGAAAAATATTGTTGACAGATGATTTAACAGCATATTGCTCTACACAAGGTTCTTCCATACAACTTCAGGAT
>NC_060172.1:12476535-12483293 GCF_021292245.1 Micropterus dolomieu
ACAGGTGGTAAAGTACATACAACTGTATTGAAAGGAGCAGTGCTGAGGATGAATTTGAGTTCAAGTCTTCTCATGATTTTTAAGTATTTCAAATTCTATATTGAAATCTAACATGAGTGATTCTTTAATAATGACATAAATAAATAAATAAAATAAAAAACCTAAAAACCCAAACCTATAATTATTAAGTACTGTAACTAATGTGATTTACATTTACTACAATACAAACAAATTAACATTTAATTATGAATTATAAAGTACTAAGAGAGTAGGCAAAGATAATGTTTGTGATTAGATTATATTAATTTTGAATCTAACCAATTAGTAGAATAGGGGCAGATGCCACTCAAGAAACATTTTGTATTCCTTTTGTCTGCTTTTATACCAGTAATCTGATGTCCTTTGGTGAATTTAAACACAGGATTAAAGACTTGGAACTAGATGTTATTAATTGTTGTCACTGCTTTTAAAATATCAAATTCCTTTAAACCTATTTAACAGTACTTTGAAGTTGTCTTAAAGTTATACTGTTCATTTGTGTATCCTAAGAGTCTTTGTTGACCGAATAGGTTCTTCAAGTTTAATTTGGTTCACAGGATTGTATGTGATTTTGGCGGAGAGTATACTGCGTGTGTCTTGGGGAAAAAAAGTTTGGAGAAGGTTATTAGGTTCTTAATGCACTGCAAGTCAGTTCAGTTATTGTATGTTATTTTAATAGGTCCTTATTATTTCATTAATTTTAAATGTTTTCACTCACATTCAATAAAAATCTTACAAAAGGTACTGAACCAGTCATTTCTGTAGTTTTCTTTATTACATCAAAATAGTATCACAGTATCACAGTATTATGACATTTAGTTTGTGTGTTTAGTTTGTGCATTCTGAAAACGTTGAATCTGTTGTCATGGAAAGTGGCTTATCTCTGCAATCTTTACAGGGACGTTGGTGGCAAAGAAAAATATTGTTGACAGATGATTTAACAGCATATTGCTCTACACAAGGTTCTTCCATACAACTTCAGGATTAAAAATTAACAACATTTTCTTGCAAACAAAGTTTCTGCAGGATTTCATGGACACTTTTGTGGACAAAAAGTTCCTGATCACTTGTTTGTAGCCTGAGAACACTAGACTAAGTTTTAACCATTTTCTATTACCCCTAAGAAATCACCTATCCCAGTCTTTAGCTGATTATAGCTTCAAATAGCTTTCAGATCCAGGCAGAACCAGGGTTTAATCATTAGCGTCTTGTTGATTCGTCCATGACAGAAACAGGAAACTGTGGTCAATCAGAACCTGGCAGGAGGCTGACAAGCTTGGACTTTGTGGTGAACTGAACAAAAGCCGGTTCACCCTGCAAAAACAAGACTGAGGCCGCACTGAGGTGCTTTTAGCCTAACAATAAATGTTTCCATCATGGATTTAATGTCAAGAAGAATGTAAACAAAACATTAGCTGACTGGGGAATAAAAGGGATCTGTGATTTAGAGAATCATGTTTATAAAATTCACAACAGCAGTTAACTGGCAGCGGTTTGTTTTAAAAAAAAAGACATTTCTTTCTACATTCTGACACTTTTCTGTTGCACAATGAGGGCATTTAGGTTTTTGAAAAAAATCATTGCACGTTACTTTTTTTGTCTGACCAACAGTACAGACAATTGTAAAAAAGCAAAGAAAAGCAGTAAATCTTAATATTTGAGAAGTGAAACCAGAGAATGATTCATATTTTAAATTACTTGAATAGCTCATTGATTATAAAATTGGTGCCAATCAAAAAATATCAGTCACTTGCCTTTTAAAGATATCACTGCACTACATCAGACCACAGAGATCGAGGCGGCCTTGGAGGCGAACAATGCAGCAATGCCGCTGAACACCACAACCTGGATTGTCACTGTGAGCATTAAATTGCCTCTTAAAATGGAAGAAAATCTGTGAAATCTCAGGATTGGTTAAAAAGTAATGGCTCTTAACTGAAATCTACACTTAAAATCAGACCAATGTTATCAACAGGACAGGTCAATTCAGTTCAGCAGATACGTTTAAAGGGTGGGAAAGTTACGAACATCTGCACGGCATCGTCTTCTTATAAGCCAGAATTGATACAACCGGCAGTAAGGTTGATGAAGTTTCTCAATAAAAGTTGCTTAAAAGAGATCTGTTCAGTGTTCAGTCCAATTAGCTGGTTTGCTCCATTTACAGGAAATCTTGAGTATTTTTCAGCCTGGGTGTTACTCTTATAATTGTGTCCCTCCTCCTGACTGTGGGTCACGCTAACTTCGCATTAAACACCTCTGTTGTAGAAATTCAGAAAATGCTTTCCAAATAAACCTAATTTTTAAAATTCATTATTTCAAATGCTTGTCCAACCGAAAGTAAACACAGAAATGAATCCCCTGTACAAGCTATTGCAGCTAACTGCAACGAGATCTATATTCAGCAAAACCTGCCGGGTAACCAAAGTAGCTTATGGTGGAACTCAAAGACAAAAAATTTTTAATGGTTTCTGTAAAATCAAAGTTTATTTGGAAAGCTTTCACAAGTTTGTTCGTTTTGCCTCAATTGACTGATCCTGAATCTCTGGGACACGTGTGCAAAATTACTATAATAGCATAGTAAGACCCATAATCAGAACGGACGCAGTTAAAAACACTGTAATTTCACTTTATAACTGATGTCTGGCTCCAGACCTTTAATAATTTTTTCTGAATTTTGAATGAAACTTTTCCCCCAGATAATTAATTTCAATGCGAGCTGAGCCGAACCTTGGATGAAAGGAATGTCTACAACCTGCAATTCATCAGCAGCGATATGAACAAGTGTTCAACAGAGCTGCGGATAATCTCGCAACCAAACTGATTCAAAGTGAGCCGACCAAAGCAGAACTCCTTATTTACACACCCTATTAGCCTCAACCTACAGGACACACAACCGTCAGTAGCTTCAGAAAATGTTGCAATTGGTCCGTCAATAAGTCGACAAAGGTTCTTGATTCTCCGCAGCAATCTAATAATCGATTTTTAGGTTTTACAGTATCTAATCTAATCTCTAACAACACATTTCTACATCAGAATACAGTATATTTAGCTGTTAATGCCATCCAACCTTTAAATAAGATAAACAGAGATAAATGGAATTCAGTCAGCGTATAAAATCCAGGATCAATGGTCCAAAGATATTAGAATGCAAACAGAAGATGGCAGAGATTTCTCTGAAGGGCCCTAAGGATGCGACAGGCATCAACATTTTAAAAAAAACATTAAGGCATCTGTCATTTTCCCCTCATGGTCACTTTTCATTTTCTAGTCCGCCTTTTTGTCCTTTCCTTCCTCGTCGTCTGTGTACTCTGTGGGCTCCTCTCCTGGTTTCAGGAGCTTGCCGACGTAGTCATACTTAACTGTAATGGGGGGGAGAATAAGAAAATTATTTACAGCCTACATGACAATGAGACTCAAGGACAAAATCCTGCATGCAGAGGAAACAGCCAGGGCCTTTTGGATTTACATTACATTTACATGTTTAGTTGCTTAGACGCTTTTATCTAAAGCGACTTACAATTGCTATACATGTCAGAGGATGCACGCCTCTGGAGCAACTAGGGGTTAAGTGTCTTGCTCGGGGACACCATGGTGGAGGGGTCACAGCGGGGGATTGAACACAGGTCTCTCATACCAAAGCATGTGTCTTATCCATTGCCCCATCACCATCCCCTTTTTTACCTAAGTTATAAAGGTAAATATCCAATTTGTGGTCAGAGGTTTTAAGAAAATAGTCACAAAGGTGTGTTTACTAACCACCAAGAGTGCTCTATGTCACCAATCATTTTGGAGCTAAAGCGGAAGTTAGTAATTATCTTCATTATTGATTAGTCCATTCATAATTTCCCCCCAAAAGATACTCTATCACTGTTGCAACTTTACAAACTTTCAGCTTTTTAAAAATAATTTTAACCAATTTAAGCTCAAAAGAAATCAGAACATGTATTAAAAAATTACCTGACTCCTAAACTTCTAACAAATCGACCTGCTCGAGTGAATAATATGACTATGAACAGAAGTTTTGTGTTTGTAAGTGGATATTATATAAGACTTTATTTGGACAGGTCGCCTCAAGTAGTTTATTTGTATTTGCTACAATTCAACTTTCACTTCGTAAGAATTCATGAACATTCCCCAACCAAGATGTTTTTTGTGCCTTCACCTAGAAAAAGGTTGAATTGTTGAAGCTCAACTTATAATCTTTTGAAATGTTACAAACACAAATACTCCAGATAAAGTGTTACCAAGTTGCACCGCACAGTTCATCGTTTCAGTTTGTCTGGTTTGATAAAATCCAAGTCATTTTACAGTGTTTCAGGAAAGTGTGTTGCATTGTTATTATTACTGTTTACAGGGATATTTTGTGGCCACTATAAGCGTGCTGTGAAAATGTGATATGGTCAAGTCTCTACTCACAGGTGAACTGCGTCTCCCACTCTGAGAGGCTCTCCTGCTGCATGGCATTCAGGTCGGACAGGTCGTCGTGTTCGTCTTTCAGGGCCTCCTTCTCCAGGCAGAATGTCGCTAGACCTCTAGATGCATCTCTGCCTGCAAATACTCCGTACGGCCCCTCTGCAAGACACAGACAGGACACGCTGAGGTGAACAACAGCGGCAGGAAAACTACAGAAAACTGATTATTTTGAGTTGTTTTTAGATGGCTTTTGTCTCTAGAAGCCGGATGTTGCGCTAGGCTACATACATACCCCGAGAGAAAACTGGATGGGAAAAAATGGATAAGCCTGGTGATATTCTATATTTCTCCCATGAAAAGAGCAAAGCTGAAGATGACCAGATCCTACTCTAGAGTCTCTGTCTCAAAGCCTAATATGTCTTATTCCTCTGTCTCATAGAGCAGTGGACTTTTTCACGTCAAGGACCATTAAACTGACACAAATTAGACCATGGACCCCTGTTTGACATGACTTTGTCCCACGGTTCCACCATCTGATAGGATTTTTGCTTTTAGATTATTTATTTATTACAGAAAGTGCATGAAAACCCATGACCAAAATAGCCATACCTCCTGTCATTGTGCTACTTATGGAGGGTATTATAGTGAAAATACATGATTCCCCTTTTAGCTGGGGATCCCCTGGAACCCCCTCAGAGATCCCTGGGGGTCCCTTGATCATTCAACTGCATTATTCTCTACAGCAGTTGTTGGCAATAGGCCCACGGGCCAAAGCTGGCCTGCCAGCACTAATATCTTGCCCATGGCCAGATTACTTTGAAAATGGCAAAAAAAAAAACAAAAAAAAAACAACCCAAAAAATTAGAGCGGCTGATAGTGAAACCATAGACTGTATGAAACAGATTTCAGTCATGACAGCAAAAGTTACTCACATAATCACTTCCTCTTAAGTGATTGTGCCTACAAAATAAATGCACGAGAATGTCTTTTCAGTACTTTATGTTGAAAAGTTCTGAAGGAAATTCAAAAGAGTCTCTGGCCTGCTTGACACACCTCTGAAAAAGCCTCAATATATGTGAGATCGGATTCCCCTGAATGAGAAACGCAGCAATTCCCTCTGCCGGGAAATACTAGGGAAATGAAAATAAGGGAGGCACACACACCTGCACATTTAATTGTGAACATGTAAAAACTATCTCTTCATAATCATTTTGTTGAAAAGGGAGAAACATAATACAAGCAGCAAGTGGGGATTGAACTCACAGCCCTTCACACAGGGGTCCTGTGTATTACTGACTGAGCTAAACAGGCACCCAGCATATAAGTAGGGGTGTGGAAAATAATTGATTTTTAGATGCATCGCGATGTGGACTTGACGATTATGAATCGATTCAAAAATGTCAATAATCTATTATCTAGAGGTTAATGGATAACATAATGTTGACGGAACAAAAAAGGCAGAACTCGGAAATGCGAAGCGCAACTCCGGACCGTCTGTGCGGTGCACACAACGGAGACGTGTGGTTCTCCCTGTTTGGCACAGACAGACAGTTGACTGAATCGCTGCTAAACTTTCACATGATCAATAAAATCAATGCACAACTCATGTTAATGACACACACTGTGCAGTACGGTAACGCTTAGCTAGCATCCTCTGCTCATTATTCAAATGACAGGTACGTGACAGGTGGCAGTAGGTGACGGTGAAAGCGTGAGGAGCAGATGAAAATACGAGCGCTATGTTTCAGTTTGGCAGTAAATGTACAGTTTAGGTCACGTTAATTAAAGTCTGTCTGTTGTTTTCCCAACTACTGGAAAAGTGTAGGCACTTAGCGCTAGCTAGCGTCTCCTCTTCAGACTGCGATCTGGAAGCTGAGCAGGATGTTTTTTGCTGCTTGTTCATTTGTTGTCATTCATACACATACCGAGTACACAACGAACCCAACTCAACTTACAAGACAAGAAACAATAATAAAAACCTCATAATCGTAATGAGGTGCCTAGAAATTCCCACCCCTGAGGTGATACATCGTGCTATTGATTCTAATCGAATGGTTGACCTGATAATTGTAATCGAATTGAATCGAATCGTGAGACCAGTGAAGATGCACACACCTACATATAACGGATTATAAATGATAAATTAATTATGTGCTGGCCTGCCATCTAATGACTTGAAAAAATTTTGTCCCGATGCCAGACTTATTTACTGACCCCTGCTCTACAGTATAACAATAAATACTTAAAACCAGACTAGCTGTCAATTTATGATGGGAGAAACATGTTAACATTTAGAAAAGACGATG
>NC_060172.1:12483313-12484290 GCF_021292245.1 Micropterus dolomieu
TGACTGAATCGCTGCTAAACTTTCACATGATCAATAAAATCAATGCACAACTCATGTTAATGACACACACTGTGCAGTACGGTAACGCTTAGCTAGCATCCTCTGCTCATTATTCAAATGACAGGTACGTGACAGGTGGCAGTAGGTGACGGTGAAAGCGTGAGGAGCAGATGAAAATACGAGCGCTATGTTTCAGTTTGGCAGTAAATGTACAGTTTAGGTCACGTTAATTAAAGTCTGTCTGTTGTTTTCCCAACTACTGGAAAAGTGTAGGCACTTAGCGCTAGCTAGCGTCTCCTCTTCAGACTGCGATCTGGAAGCTGAGCAGGATGTTTTTTGCTGCTTGTTCATTTGTTGTCATTCATACACATACCGAGTACACAACGAACCCAACTCAACTTACAAGACAAGAAACAATAATAAAAACCTCATAATCGTAATGAGGTGCCTAGAAATTCCCACCCCTGAGGTGATACATCGTGCTATTGATTCTAATCGAATGGTTGACCTGATAATTGTAATCGAATTGAATCGAATCGTGAGACCAGTGAAGATGCACACACCTACATATAACGGATTATAAATGATAAATTAATTATGTGCTGGCCTGCCATCTAATGACTTGAAAAAATTTTGTCCCGATGCCAGACTTATTTACTGACCCCTGCTCTACAGTATAACAATAAATACTTAAAACCAGACTAGCTGTCAATTTATGATGGGAGAAACATGTTAACATTTAGAAAAGACGATGGTGACTGAGGACAACATTTAGGGCTTGAAACTAACCACCTTCCCAAAACTGAAAAGGCGGGGGCAGCAATATTGTTCCACAGCAGCCACGTCGACATGGCTGCCTGCAGATGTGTCCGCAGACATTTTTTGTTTGTCGACCTTGTGAGTCAGGAAGGAAGCGGTAAAACATTTTACTTATTCTTTTTCATAGTTTATTGTGTTAAGACAGCATTTAACATTTG
>NC_060172.1:12484310-12496709 GCF_021292245.1 Micropterus dolomieu
GTTATTATAATCATTAACATTACGATGGTTACCATTAACACTATTATAAATATCTGTACCATTTTTCATTTAGTCTATAGCAACATTACCTTCACTGTCTGTACCTCTGTGTGTATATTGTGTAGGCTCTCTCTCTCTCTCTCTCTCTCCCTCTCCCTCTCCCTCTCTCTCCCTCTCCCTCTCCCCAACCGGTCGAGGCAGATGGCCGCCCACCCTGAGCCATGGTTCTGCTCGAGGTTTCTGCCTCTTAAAAGGAAGTTTTTCCTTGCCTCTGTCGCCTAGTGCTTGCTCTTGGTGGGAACTGTTGGGCTTCTGTAAATAACATCACAGAGTACGGTCTAGACCTGCTCTTTTATGAAAAGCGCTGTGAGATAACTGTTGTTGTGATTTGGCGCTATATAAATAAAATTGAATTGAAATTGAATTGAATTGACTGAGGACAACATTTAGGGCTTGAAACTAACCACCTTCCCAAAACTGAAAAGGCGGGGGCAGCAATATTGTTCCACAGCAGCCACGTCGACATGGCTGCCTGCAGATGTGTCCGCAGACATTTTTTGTTTGTCGACCTTGTGAGTCAGGAAGGAAGCGGTAAAACATTTTACTTATTCTTTTTCATAGTTTATTGTGTTAAGACAGCATTTAACATTTGGCTCCCCCCCCCCCAAAAAAGGTATCACTGTGTCATTTTTATATCTGTACCAAAATGTTGCCCTTTCAAGTTTAATAGCGTGAAACAGACATTAGCGCTACCAAAGTGTCACCAAACCTGCTGCAGGTGGACACTATTTAAATCAGCTACATTCCTTTTGTACCAACACAGGATTTTAAGGCTTTAGGGGTGAGCGTGCAGTGCACTGAAAAGGTTTGCATCATAGTGAGCAATCATGTTGGTCAGAGGTTACAAGCAACAGAGGTTACAATCTGAGATAAGTTCAGAACAGAGAGGCCCAACTCTGCCTTTGTTTCCCAGAGACAGAAATGTCTGATGTGTGATGGTGCTTGTTTTTGTTGTTGTTTTCAGATATTTAGAACAAATGTGAATCTAGTTATTTATGCCACATTTCATCAGAGCAGAATTTTGCTTTGTATTTGTATGATTTCACTCCATATGTTTCTGAGCTGAAACAATTCGACAAACAAACTGTCTGCTTTGATCAATTAATAGTTTTATATATAATAGCTTTTCTCGGCTTAGCATAATAGAAAATTGAATATCAACTGCGTTTCTGACTGTTGGAAGGACAAAACAACACATTTCATGACATCACTTTGGGCAGAAGGAAGTTGTCATTCCTTTAAGATATTTTTAATTTTTCTGATATTTTGTACAGAAAACAATTGATTGGCAGTACGACTAAGCATTTGAGCCATATTAAGGAAAAGAAACTGGAGGATCAAGATTTTTTTTAATGTATTTTCCATTTTGAGAATAAAGTTGAATTGTCAGATTAAAGTTTATTCTTGTCATTTTGACTTCTCGAAATGCAAAATAAATGAAAATCTTCATGTTTTCCCTCAATGTGACCCTAATGCTACATTGTAAATCAGATTAATCAATTATTAACATAATTGTTACTTGCAGACTACTTGCAGAAGAAATTGGTGGTTTTATGAAAAAACCTTACAAGTCTAATTTTAATACTAATGGCTTTTGAGAATAAAGCTGAAATGTCAATATTAAAGTGGTACTTCAAATTTATTCTTGTCATTTTAACTTTATACTTGAAATGCAATATAAATGAAGATCTTCATCCTCAATGTGACCCTAATACTATATCGTAAGTCAGATAAATCAATTATTAACATAATTGTTACTTGCAGACATGATATTTTTTATTAAATTCTGTTGTGGTGTGGTTTTATGAAAGATCCTTAAGAGTCTAATTTCAATACTTATCGCTAGCATCTTCTTCTTAGTCCTCTCATACTAAATTTTATTTAATGTTCCTTTGTCAAGTAAGTTATCATTAAAAAACAAACTACCGGGAGGTAGAGATACCGCCCACCGCACTTTTAAAAAACATGGTGGCGGTGAAGTTGGTTGTTTTGTTTTACTACAGAGTAACTCAGCTTCTTGCTTAGACGATCTGTGGTTCCAAGGCTAAAACAGCTTCTCTGTTGTGAAACGGGATCTCAGTTACCAAACTAAAGGGGGTGTGGCGTTAGCTTCCAGTTAGATACAAAACTAAACTTAAAACATATTTCAAACAATGACTTGTGTTTGTCAATAATGTCAGTGGATTGATATGTAAGGAATAAAATGGCACACCAAACTAACGGCCATTCACGCTAGCGGCCGTTGGTGACGTTACGTTTGTAACACGAGAGGGACGTCAGAACGGGTCGTAACGGCTCGGGAAACGTTACCTGGCCCGTAAAACTTCTTTCCTCTGGTCACGTCGAACACTTTCCCGTTGACAGCCATGAGGATCCTTGGATTCTGCAGTCCATCGTAGATCTTCAACTCCGCCTTGGTGAAGTCTCTCTTTTTCAGTTTAGGCAGCGGCTTTTCCACCTCGCCGAGCTCCGGTGGTTTGTCTCCGCGGAAGATTTTGTACAGGAGGAACAAGCACAGGCTGAGGAGGGTGAGATTCAACGGGGAGGTGAAGATCTCCTGAAAAATTCCACCAGAAGTTAACTCGCTTGTCTCTGCTTCAGCCATGTTGGGTTCTCTCTCGCCGTGTGAGTGCGTGTGTTGGGAGCGACTGGTGGAGCTCATGAACCCTAAACCAATCACAGCTGGAGCCAGAGGCGGCGGTTAACGGTTTAGACCAATCGGGTTCTTCGTGCCAAAGAAGCGATATCTGAGAGAGATAGATATTGTTTTATATTACAGTTTTTCCACAATTGCTACAACACTAAACGACATTCTCTGAAGCAAATGCTCAGTGGCCTAAATCTGTTTGTCAAAACCTAAAAAGTTCAGGTAGTTCCCATCCCATCCACTCTTTTTGCAAAACTCTAAATACATTCTCACTCACTAAAACACATTTTGCACTGTGATGCACTTGTGTTGCAAAATGGTAAATACATGCGGCGCAAGACCGCCCAAACCGAGACCAAGTCAAGACTAAGACCAGAGTTTACCGAGACCGAGACAAGACCAAGACTTTTAAGGGCTGAGACCAAGTCGAGGGAGGGCGAGACCGAGTTCCCCACATTACTTGACACACAGTAAAATGTGGAACGAGATTATAGGTGCTTCTCAAGTTGATCACCCACATACAAACATTAAGAGCTGAAATGAACTTAAACACACTGGTGGCAATGTTATACCTAGCTATACATTTATTACTTGCTGATTACCTTCAACCATACAGCCCTTACTTCCATCCAATAAAGTACTTTTTCTCTGCCTGGTGGTGGGAGGTCTATGACCGAAATTCATTTACTGGGGAAAATCTCTTACAGGCAATACAATTGGCCTGGTGAGATAGGTGTGGGGTGTTGTTGCACTAAGGCTGCATCCAGCACACCCAAGGGTTTTTCTCCTTTGCTTAGCAAGGGACAAGGTTGTCTGTGATGTGCACAGTCCTCTGTCCGACCCAGCACAAAGACTTGATGCTGAGGCAGAATGAATCTCTCATTGACTTTGATTTTGTTGCTGCGCAACATTTTTGAGTGTAGCGTGCTTTTCATTTAGAGTTTTCTTTGTTCTTTGGGTATACAGTACTGTATTTTTATGCAAGTGCTGAATATACTGATATACAATACTGTATTACATGCAGTAACCTACTTACAGTATTTACGGCACTAAGTTGTGATTACAATAGTTTTTTTAATTGGAAAATGTGTTTCTTATACACAAAAAACATTTTCTGTAACTACATGCCCTGGACTCTGTGTTATCAATTTTCTGATTTAGTGTCTGAAGAATGCTCTGTAGTGTCTTAGATATCCACTGGCTTTGTTTATGTTTTGAAAGCATTGTTTGATTTTGAGCACAGATTACATGGTTTTTAGGCAATTCAGGGGTTTTGTGAATGTAGTTTAAAGATTAGGATTTGTGTTTAAAATTTGGAGAAAATGGATGAATAACTGTAATGGAAATTCACTGATGCCAAACTAATATTCACTGAACTTAAGAAAGAAATTAAGTAATATGTTTGAACAAGAAAGCTATTAAAATGGTGAAACAATGCACTTTACCCAATGTATTTATAGATATATAACTGCTGCTTTTACATTACATTATTTTATTTAGCTGACGCTTTTTATCCAAAGCAACTTATAACTGCTATATGTCAGAGGTCACACACCTCTGGAGCAACTAGAAGTAAAGTGCCCTGCTCTGGGACACAATGGTGGATGTGATACAGTGGGGAACTGAACCCAGGTCTCTCACACCAAAAGCCATATGTCTTATCCATTGCGCCATCACCAGAAATGATTTATTTCTGTTTGTGTAAGGTTTAGGCTATATTCCCCTGGCAAGTTCTCCGTTTTGTACCCATACTGATTGTCTGTATGTTGTATTATAGCAATAAAGTAAAAGGAAAAAGGTAATTAATAATTCTTTCACTTTAAATGATCTATTGCAATATTTTAATGCAAATTTTGGAAATGCATTTAGAACAATAACAATATATATTTTTGATTGCCTTTATTAAATACGTTCAGATGAACAAGGCAATGTACATTAACAATAACACCACAACACAAGAAAATGATATACAATAAGAGACAAGGCAATAACAGAAAATATAAATACAGATTAGACCAGGACAAATAAAATAAAATAAAAATACAAAACAATTAAACAGAAGGAGCAGAAAAACACAGTGTATGAGGGAGATATAAATCAATATAAAGCCTATAAATTAAAAAGAATAACAATCTATAAACTTATTAAATTAGCATAAATGGCTACAGACGTCCTGTGATTGTCTCGTGTAATTCGGTCACTTCCGTGTCCTGGAAACCGCCCCTGACGCCTCTTTGGTTCCCACCGAAACAAACAAAGCGCAGATGGAGTCTTTCTCCGTACACAAACGTTTACCAGCGCTCCCTCCATCCAGTTGATTCCCGTTAGTTAGATGGGCTTGTCTATCTAGTGTCATATAGAAACAATGTCAGCCATTTATTATTTCTTTCTGTAACGTTGTTGACGACTCGCGTGTGATTTCAGTCATTGCGCAACAGTGGCAGTTAACGTTACCCCAGCTAGCTGCCACTTCAGCGTCCAAACAACTGCCCGGTGCTCATTAGGCTGAGGCTGAGCAGAGATGACAAGCGATTTGGCTGTTAACGTATTTACTTCCAAACAGGTTTGGTAGGCACGAATGACCGCCCCGGTTTGGCTCCTGCTTGAAAAAGATCAGATGTCAAGAAAGATTTGTTGAGTCAAGCTAGCTAGCAGGTGAGTTTTGAGTGTTTATATCTGGTTAGCTTAGGATAGCTGAGCTCTCTGACCCTGGTTACCAGAAGCTAACGTTAATGCTTTGGCTATGTCATGTTTGGTAATCGACAATCACATTTTTAATGTAATTAAATACATTTTTTAAAGTTGTTTAAAGATAACGTGCATCTATATGCAGGGAAAACAAGTCACTTGCAAGTGAGCTAAAAGTATCGAGAGAAAAAAGTAAGTTACTAGTGATTTGGAAAAGTCAAGACAGGAATAAAAGACAACATGTAACATTTCATTTTTTCTTTCAAATTCATTGTAACGTCAGATAAGAAGGCGAATACTTAGTAGTTAATCCACCCATTTACAGTTGAGGTAAAACGCCAAACTTTCAGTTAAAGCTTTGGTGATTTTGATTACAATGTTTTATTCATCAGTATTAATTAGCTTAATTCAAGTATACCTTTCCTGCTCTAATCAATTCATGTTCATAAAGTAAATACTTATTGGTTTCTGGACTGTCAGATGACTCTACATATTTAAAACATGCTGCTCTGATACAGCTAATTCTATTTTATTGCCTATTTTATTGTTTGTGTTTTATTCTAATTTAGCTATTTGAATACATGTTTATAAACGTTATATATTATCGTGTATCTTTGGGTTAATTTGTGTTTTGTTGTCTTTCCACTTGTTAAAGCACTTTGTAAGATGGTTTTTGTAAAGTGCTCTATAAATAAAGGTTATTATTATTATCTGCAGACACGGACGGATACAGATAAGAGAAAGTTAAACAATTTGTAAATAATCCCAGAGAAATTAAGAACTTGGTAAATATTTTTCTCAAAACATGCACATTGGTCATTGTGTTTAATGAATCAGATCTGTAAATTTACGACTACATTAGCGTTGCGACTCATTTCTTGTGTATCCTGTCTCTTAATCGCACAGCACACTGATCAGCCTTGTACATTAACCTCGCCACCCCCCTCCTGATTGCTCTGCTGTGGCCTCATCCTGGGCTTCTCCAAACTCGTTTAGTATGAGTGCAATGCGCGTGGATGCCAAAGTGGTGATGCTGGGAAAGGAGAGTGTGGGGAAGACCAGCCTGGTGGAGAGATACGTTCATCATCGCTTCTTGGTCGGCCCGTACCAGAATGTGAGTGTCAGCTGCTCAGTTTCAACGCTACATATTTAAAACACAATGTCGGCCCGTTGCTGATTCCCTCCCTGCTTGATTCCTGGATGATTATTTTTATGTATAGCCCCCGGGGAGGTCGTGGTAATAAAGGCTCAAGTCTGTGAAGCATAGAATGACTGATAGAAACTGGGATGCATTAATGTTTCGGTATGTTTCTTTAAGCAGAGTCTGCATTAGACAAGCATTTTTGTAATCTTCCATATTAAAGTGGAAGCTATTCAGACATGCCTCTCTTGTGTCCTGTTTAAAAACATACTGTGATATTTTTTAGAACTTGACAGTTGCATGAAGTGGCATTGGAAAGTATTTAGGCCCCTTTACTTTTTGCACGTTGTTACGTGTTGTTACAACTTTTTCCAAGTGAATCCATGTGACTTCCTGGTTTCTTGTTGTAAATCCACACTTTGACTTTAAAAATCCAGAATTTTATAATTTCTAAAACTTTAACTACTTAGAATACGGTTAGTATGAATAGTAGTCAGTCAGGTGTTTGGATGATCAGTGGGTTATAGATAATAATGTGTTACGATAATAATGTGTTGCAGTAAGTTATCTCGCCTTTGACAATTTAATGCATTATTTGCTGATTCATTACCAGTTAAAATGGCTAAATAAATATACCAGTTCACAGCCAACTGCAATGAAAATGTAAATGAAAACAACTTAATTGCAGGATTTGAGCTGAAGCTCCATATTAGCGTGGGACAATATGATTGTAATAAAGAAACAATATTCAGACTGAGAGTTCCCACAGTCTACAGGGACCCCCAATATTTCTATCCATGGGTGTCTGATGCTTAACTTCACTTGTTTTCTCTTCCTGACAGACTATCGGTGCTGCTTTTGTTGCCAAACCAATCCAGGTGGGAGAGAAAGTGATTACCCTGGGAATATGGGTGAGTCAGATGTATAGCCTTGAGCCACTTCACATATTCAGTAGATCTCCCCAAGACCTTCAGTTCAGTTTGACATTCAGTTCAACAAGGCCTAGGAAACCAAGGCCATTTACACAAAATGAGAAATACCTGTACTTGAAAATTATTTTTTTTATTTATATTTATTTTTTTACAATTGTCCAGGGTAAATGTGGCTTGGAGATTTGGTCACAGAGCCACACAAATATTCTCACTCTAAACGTTGAATCTAATTTAAATAATGAGTGAAGATACCTTTTATCATATATAGTGTGTTGAAAAGTATGCATTTCACTTCTCACTATCTGCAGCTTGATTAGACAAATGTGTGTGAGAAAAATGTGTGAGAAAATAAGCAATTAGTACATTTGAGTAAATGGTAGCCAAAAGAAACATTTGAGCTGTTTCCGAATCACAGGTTTAGGTGATTCAACAACTCAATAGCAGTCAGGGAAAAATTGGCTTTGAGCCACAGAGCTTGTCACACTGGGGATTACACGGCATTTATAGGCTGTGTAGGGGCTGTAGGAATGTTGACTGTGTACAACTATAACATCAGATTTGAGATATACAAGGCGAAAGACTTATCATTTCACCCTGTCTCCGTTAACTGTAGGTAGAGCTCAGGTTTTCTTTCCTGTGTCCCACTCTTCTCTTCTCTGTCTTACTCAGGACACAGCTGGATCAGAGCGCTACGAAGCAATGAGCAGAATCTACTACAGAGGAGCCCGGGCAGCCTTGGTCTGCTATGGTAAATCCACATTGTTTCTAATCGTCTTACAGAGAACTTTCAGGTATCATAACTCAACCTTTGGGCAACAGCAGCTGAGAACAGCTGGGCACCATTTCTAAATTAAGAACTTCACCGCACGAGGTTACTTTTTGTGTTTTCAGTGGGGAACTGAACATCTGCTGATACTCATTTCAAGTGTCAGCAGACATTGTTTTTATAGATGTTGTGAACTTGTTGGTGAGCTAACAAGGCTTGAAGTTACATTTTAGCTGACATTTCTCAACTCTGCTTCAACTCTGGACTCTGCCCAGTCTCTGCAGGTTAAACCTCTATTCTGTTCCCTTATGCTAACATAACTAATGTAGCTGGGATCACAGTGGCTATGGAAATGTGATCGTTCAGCTTGGGCTGCTTGTGTTTTTACCTACAAGTATCTGATGCTGCTAGAAACAGCGACGACGAGTTGAAGAAAGACTCCATTATCTGCTTTTCAGTAACACACATCTCCACTGCAAATCTTTTGCTCACTGCTATCACTTTTAAAGAATGTAAACACAATTATTTTGGTTATTCATTGCACGCCAGTAGTCTTGTATTCAGAAATGAGACGGGGTGAACCTTCCTATCGTCGCTCTATATCAAAAAGTCAACAAAAGCATGTAAACACACTTACTGTGGGGAATATAATTAAAGCAGGATACAGCCTGATCACATATGATACAGTAATACCTCCAGGACAGTTACAATAATGTTCATTGTTAAACAAATCTGTGGTTCACTTAAGATTTGTGACACAACTTTAAAGCCTCTGTCTTAAACAGTGTTTCCCAATTACTGTGAAAATGAACAATATATGGATAAGGGCAGTGCATGGTCTCAAAAGTGAAGAAATGATAAAAACTTTGGTCCCGGAAAGGACCAAAATAGTGATCAGAGCAGTGGCAGCAGGAAGAAGCATCTGTTGGTTCCAGCAGATCACCTGTCCTTAGCCTAACCATGATTTTTACTGTGAAGTAGACTCACAAATCTGATCCGATTGGGAACAACCCCCCCCCCCCCCCCCCCCCCCCCGCAAATGACATCGGTCAATTTTCTGCACTAAGTTGAATTTCTTCTCCTTCAGCAGAGCGCTCCTGCAAAAACACGAGGCACTCGAGGCATTTAAAATGCACTCACGGTGCATTAGCAACAAGCACCGTGCTCTGCAGAAACTACGCTCTGTCTGATCGGGGTCTTATAGGGTCTGATAATGTCTAATAAAATGTTTCTCAGACTATCTGCTCACAGTTGTGATCCTCAAACAGGTTGAGGCTCGCTGCGTGTAGCATTTTCTGAATATTTTTTTTCTTTTTTTTCTTTGTTCCACATAGGGGAACTTTGTCTGTTAGGAAATAGCCTAATGGCATTTCCCAGCAGATTACTCACGCTGTTGTCATGTTTTATTTAACATCTTCTGTCAAGTCTGCTGGCCTTCTTCTTTACCTTCCATCTTCTTTCTGTAGATTTTATTTCCATCCAGTTGTTTCTGTTATCCACTGTAGTTTTGTTTGTTTGTTTTACTGTTAAATTACCTTTACTGATCAGATCAGTGATTGATCAGTTTCTAAAGACTTTCCCTAGATTTTACTTTGTCCCTTTCATGTTTCCATTGTGGAAAATCACTGAAATAGGACCAATTGATTGGTTGTGGATTCCAGTTTTAATATCAGTCTCCTTGTGTGCTGTATGCATGGTTGTGTTTACATACATATTTTAAGGAGAGTCTGCAGAATACTAAAAGTCTGTAAACATACAACATAATGTCAGACCGCTGCTGGTGCCTGAACTTTGTTGTGTTTTTGTCTTTCAGATCTGACTGACAGCAGCAGCTTCCAGCGAGCTCGGTTCTGGGTGAAGGAGCTGCAAACCTGCGAGGAAGTAAGAGCATTTCTAGTCTAAATTTAAATGTAATAGAGATTTGTCTTTAATAGTTACCGGACAGTTTCCGGCCACCATCGTTATATGGCTTTTTACCAGTTCATAATGCTATAATAAAAAATAAATACAGTCGCAGTATAAATGTGTGACTAGATTTCTTGTTTCTTTGTGTCTTTGTTCCTCTGTATGTGTGCAGTCACTTTGTTATGTACACATGACGGGTTGGGTACCATTTGGGTGCCAATTGGATACCAAAGTTTTGCTACCGATGCCTAAATGATACTTTTTGATGCCAAAATCCCCTAATAATTTAAAAAATTAAATTTTACAAAATGATTAAAGGGCAACATTAAACGTCTCAACACAAGTTACTTTACAAGAACATTGTCAAAATAAACTGCAATCACAACATTTTCATTTATACCACGAAACAACACATTTGATGCCCCCTGACACATTTCACATTGAGGTTCGTGACAAATGTTTTTTTTAATGCATAAGATTTACTACACAGCTATGCAGTTTCATTACTGTTTTCACATAGTATTTAAACACATCCTGTTGTGTTTAATGATTTCTGTAGTTTCTGAATGCATGTCTGTAACTCTGTGCATTGTATGGAGTTGTGTCAAGTCAAGGCATAAATATGTAGTCAGTCGTCAGCTAGTTGAAGTAATACAACTCAGAGTTAGATGTTGAACTTCTGTACGTGTCACTCACTGTGTTGTGTACTGCAGCACTGTAAGATCTACCTGTGTGGCACTAAGAACGACCTGGTTGAAGGAGATCGGGGTCTGCGCCAAATCGACTATCACGACGCTCAGGACTTTGCTGAAGGTAATTACAGTCTCTAATTGGTCATAATATTGGTACTCTTGCCTGTGACAAGTAAATATAATCACTCCCGTGTAGTTTGCCTGGTCAGAGGTCAGTTTCATGTAAAACAGTTGTAACTAATGTACCATAACGTGTGTAATTCATACTACACATTACTGTCATGCAGCCTTCATTGAGAGGTTTGCATTATCACATGAATTATTTCCTTTGGCCAGCAGAAGGCTGTTAATGTTTCTTCAGTATGTTTACAAACAACAGATTGATGTGATTATTATGGTATGACACATCATGTGTGCACTTATTTGTTAATATACTACATAATATACTACATTAATTTGTTGATTATTGCGTAGAAGATCAGCAAATATTTACAGTCAGTCGACTAATCGATTAATTAACTCGTCACACCGTTACTGGCACTGGATTAACCTGGACTGTAGGGGGCAAATCAGCCTTTTTTACCGAGTGTAGTAGTTTGTTTACTTTTACAGTTTCAGTTGTAGTTGTAACGCCCTCCTCAGAAGTGTCACAGGTTGTGGCGTGACGTGAGTCGGCAGATGGTCAGCTACACTTCCACTGTTGCCTTTTGGTGATGGACTGTTGGCACACTGTCTGATGGCATATGTCACACCATCAGCTGTGAATATGTCTGTCAAAGGCGGCAGAACTACAGTCAGTAAGAATCAGCTCAGAGCTGTGTGTCTGAGTCATTTTTTCTTACTGTGTGTTTGACAAATATGTCTAAGCTGTGGAAAAAGTTGTAGTTTGAAGGTTCAGTCTAAGTTTTATTTAGTTTAAGTCAGGCCACAAGCCTCGCCTTCATCCTCCTGTGCCACAGTGATGCTTTTCCTCTTTTTCGTGTACATCTGTGCACGTGAAACACCCTAATTAATTATATTATCCGGAATAATTGTTATGTGCTGCTGGGACTTACGGTAGAGGCTTATTAAAATGGCCTAACTCTTGGCCAAATTGTCTCTACTGGTTTTCCATCATTGTTTTATACTTTGGCTGGTATGTCAGTTATATAAATTCTACGGTATGTGTGGTAATGCTCTTCAGAAGTCTTAAATTGAACTTGGTGAACCCTGCAGGAACCATATGAGGTTTCTCCAGCGAGTTACCTGTAGAAAAAGGAAACTGGGATTTCCATTTACATGAAATGGAAATCCCAAATTGGGGAAAAATTAGATGACTAAAGTGCCGTCCTGATTATGGTTAAACGATATTAAGAAACCGTTGACGTCTGTGTGATTTGTAGGAATTGCTACATGGACAGAACTTACCACCTCTTTCTCACACACACACACACACACACACACACACACACACACACACACACACACACACACACACACACACACACACACACACACACACACACACACACCTGTGCCACAGCCTGACGGACATTTAACCTTACTGTTTTGGTTTGCTTTCACAGAGA
>NC_060172.1:12496809-12528691 GCF_021292245.1 Micropterus dolomieu
GGATCCTAGTAGGCCTATTTATTTTCATTCATTACACAATATGAATAAGCTATGCAGACAGTTGTAAAGAAAGAACATCTTTTTCTTCTGTTCTCTACTTGTTATAGTTACACAGTATTAGGGGTGTGGGCTGTATTAAAAGTATCCACTGTTCTCCCATGCTCTAACACACAGTAACGATGAAATGTGTGCTGTTCTCACATTCTTCCTCTGTATGTACACATAAACAACAAGGCAGGGAAATATAAAAGGAATTTATTTTATTGTTTGGGTACATTATTGTTCAGTGTACATGTTCACATCTGAAACAAACTTTACGTGCTTGATAACTCTCCCACCCCGCAGACATCTACACGTCAATACCGATTTATATTCATAGCGGCAAGTGCTATGTAGCTCCACATAGGGGACACAGGAAGTGACATATAGCACATTCATGGAACCGCGTAGGAAATTCACAGCCGCACCGGCAGAGCTCCAGAATATGCGACTCGGCCGGCTCACACGCGGATGCGAGGGCCCGCCCAACGCTGCTTGCAGCTTTAATTTGAGATTATATCTGTAGTTTTCCTCTTTTGAAAAGGACTTTCTTTGCTGTTTGAGTAATATGGTTTGTAAACCAAAGTGGCTGAAGCAGCAGTTTCTCAACAGGCTGTGAGACAGGTTTACCCAATGACTGTAATCAAAAGCGCATGCTCTGCTGCTTTTTCTCATAAATGAGCACATTTCAGCAACGACAGACCATGTCTCATCATCATTGCCTGTATTTAGTCAATTTTCCAGTGACCTTTACCGTGATTAAAAATTACAAGTTTGACTGATCTCCTTTACCTCTTCCGTCATGCGAGAACCTTACCACTGGATTCTCCATTGCTCCACCCACTCTTGCTTGGCGGCCGCTAAATGAGTTAAACCTGCAAACCCACTCACTCTTTCCCCCTACATAAAAATCCTCATGCTCCCTCTCTTGCTGATACTGCAGGAGCATGATTTCTTTTTTCCATTCAAAAGTTAAATCACCACAGTCTGACAGAGGAAAACTTAACCTGCCTGGCAACAGCAGACGAGCGGCATCTTCTTGAGTGGCCATCACGTCATCTTTTAAACTAGTAGAGATTGCTAAGGCTGGCAAAACTTCAAGCTGTCCTAACTGGGCCCTTAACGTTGTCAATATGACCCTGCTTTAGAAGGTCTACTTTATATGCATTTGACTCTGTCATACTCTGCAATTTTCAGTAGCTTGTCTTTAGCACACTTATCTAACAATTCCATACTCGGACATTGTATAAAGTCCTGCACATTAGCCATATTTTCAACAGAACGACACCAGAACAATACTCCTCAAACAAGATAGAGACAAAAGGGACCCACTAACCTGATTGCAAATTACCCCATTACTGCCTTGCTGTTCACAAACAGCAGATCAAGTAGGGCACACTACCAACAACAACCATAAATAAGCCAGACTAAACAAACAGTTACAGTTAACCTGGGACAAAGCTATTTAGTTATTGTTTAAACTACCTTTTGGAGTACCTCTCCCCTCACTAACTGCGTAAGCAATACCAACTCACTATAGTCAACCCTAGTCTTCATGCATGCCACGACAGGTGTTTTAAACACAAACCCTATGACTCGGTCAAGCCTCAGCAATGCTGTTACTCACCTAGACAGTCATGGACATGTACCTTTAAGACAGGCAAAATGTCAAATCATGCCAAATCCCCTAAAAAGTTTCACACCAGGAAAAAAAACTGATCAATTAACCTAGCCTGCACAATTTTAACATTTCTGGCTTATTCCCACCCTGGGATATAAAACAAACAAACCCATTAATTTGTTTGCCAAACTTCATCCTGGTTAAGGCCTACTAAATACTTTCAGCTAGTCAAATTGAACCCAAGGCCAAAACCCAATTATCTGCTGTTGTTGAAAACAACAATTCATAAACTTACTGCCTCTAGATTGACAAAGTGAAATACCGCCTTGTTGGAATCCCGGACGAGCCCCAATTTGTTACAAGTTGGCTCTTGCTTGTAACAAAGTGAAAGCTCACGCAAACATAAACTTAATGGTTTTATTGTACCAACTAAACATAAACTGCAAGGCAAACGTGAAAATCAGTTTTATCAGGAGTTTCATGAGTGTATGGGTTAGTGAAAAATGTAGTGAGTGCAGCAGAGCACTCACTACCATCTCTCGATGGGTCAAGCCTCTGCTGCCTTTGTGACAGCGTCTGGTTCGGGTGCTGTTCCTCCGACGCTGATCCACCTTCCTCCCAGCCTGACACAAGGTGGGGTCCGACACCAGGCAGGGAAATCCAGCGTCGGTGAGGAAACTTTGGCCTGACTCTCGACGTGGTGTAAATACGGCTAATCTGCGCACACTGCAGCGAGCCTCAAAACCAGACAGTTTGGATTTAACTCTTTGTATGGCCCTGATTAATGTCAGATCACTGGCCAACAAAGCTTTTGTGCTGAATGATTTTTTTTTACATCCCATAAACTGGACTTTATGCTGCTGATCGAGACTTGGCTTCATGTTGGTGAGTCTGCTTCTTTTTCTGAGCTTCTCCCTCCAAACTGTACATTTTTTAGCTCTCCTCGGACCAGTGGCAAAGGTGGAGGACTTGCCACTGTGTTTAAATCCACCTTCCAGTGTCGGCTGTCTGCATCTGCCACCTATTCTAGCTTTGAGCTGCAGCTATTTGAATTTAACGCCTCTTCTCCGACGCTGTGTGCAGTTGTGTATCGTACACCGAAATGTGGGTTAAAATACGACCACTTTATAATTTGTGGTGACTTTAATTTACATGTATGCTGTGAAAGCAAACCTATGGTTAAAGACTTCTTACATCTTCTTAATTCTTTTAATCTCACTCAGTCGGCGTCTCGCCCAACACAAGTAAAGGGACACACATTAGGCCTTGTGCTGTCTCATGGCTTGTGTGTTCATGTAAATGAAATCTGTAACGTATGTATTTCGGATCACTTCCCTGTCTTATTTACGATTACAGTCCCATGTTCTTTGGTCAAATCTCCTACTGCACGCTGCCGTTGTGTAATTACCAGTCAAACCCCGGCACAGTTCTCTGCTGCTTTCAAAGACTCTGTGCTCTATAACTTGGATGGAGGTGATGCTACTGGTGCTGATGAACTTATTACTGTTTTTTAATTCAACCTGCACAAACATCTTGGACTCTGTAGCTCCTTTGAGGATGAAACGCACTAAAGAACTTTCAAAGCCCTGGTTAAATGACACCACCAGAGCGATCAGTGCATGTCTGCAAGCTCAGAGAAGGTGGAAGAAAGAGAAACTCAGTGTCATATGAAATCCTACAGCAATATCTGACTATCGGAGAGCTGTAAAATTTGCTGAATCTGATTTTATTTCTAAGCTGGTTGCCAACAACTGTCACAGGCCACAGGTTATTTTTAACCTGTTTAACACCATTACAAATCCCCGAAACTCTGCTCCTATTACACCTACATTGCACCTCTTTGACTCTTTCATAAAATTCTTTGTTGAGAAGATTTTTGCTCTTCGATCTTCTGTAACTACATCCTGTTACCATGATCCATCTGCTCCTCCTATGTGCCTTGCGGTCCTAGATCGGTTTGAGCCCATATCAATCTCCTCCCTATCTGAGGTGGTCCATCCTCTGCGGCCCACAAATTGTCCCTCAGACAGCATTCGCTTGAGTCTGATTAGAGAAGTCTTTGATGCCGTTGCATGATGACCATGTATTTTGTCATTGATTAATACCTGTCATATCTCTGGTCATGTTCCGTCCGCCTTTAAACATGCCGTTGTACAGCCCCTGCTAAAAAAGGAAAATCTCGATCCCTCTGTTCTCTCTAACTTCAGGCCCATCTCTAGTCTCTGCCGTCGTAGTGCTCTTAGACCTCACTGCTGCCTTTGACACTGTTGACCACTCAATCTTCTTGTCACGGTTGGAAAATTGTGTGGGAATCAAAGGTACTGCACTTAGGTGGTTTCAATCCTATCTAACCGATAGGAGCTTCTCTGTCCACCTTGGTGATTATTCCTCTGAGTGCGCCCCATTTACCTGCGGTGTCCCTCAAGGTTCTGTCTTAGGCCCCATCTTATTTTCTTTGTATATGCTGCCCCTGGCCTCCATCTTTGAGAGGTATGAGGTCTCTTTCCACTGTTTTGCAGATGATATTCAAATTTATTTGCCCCTGAATGTAAGAGCAAAGGGCTCACTGCAGCCCCTGCTTGACTGTATGAAGGACATCAAAACGTGGATGAACCTAAATTTCCTCAACCTAAACAGATACAAGACAGAGATCATAGTGTTTGGACACCCTGAACTGCTTGATGTAGATTCTCTCGGCCCTTTAACTTCAAACAGCCGGTCGACTGTGAGGAGTCTTGGTGTTGTATTGAATAGTGCATTTAAATTTGATAAACAGATATCCGCCACTGTTGGATCCTGCTTTTTCCAGTTGAGAACTATAGCCAAGGTTAAGGCCTATCTCCCTCCTAAAAATTTGGAGAGGGTGATAAATGCCTTCATAACTTCCCACCTTGACAATTGCAATTCTTTATATGTGGGCTTAAACAAGTCATCGATTCAGCGCCTGCAGTTAGTCCAAAATGCTGCTGCCCGCCTCCTGACAGGAAAGAAGAAGAGGGACCACATCACACCTGTGCTGCGCTCTCTCCACTGGCTTCCTGTTCATTACAGGGTTGATCTTGGTTGAACTTTTAAATGCCTTAATGGATTGGCTCCATTGTACTTAACGGAGCTTCTTCACGTTCATACTGCAGCTAGAGTGCAGAGATCCACCAATCTCCTTCTCCTGGATGTACCCAGAAGCAGACTTAAAACCAGAGGTGATCGAGCCTTTAGTGTAGCTGCCCCTAACCTGTGGAACAACCTGCCAGTCCACATCAGAACCGCCCCAACTCTCGAACGTTTTAAATCATTGTTAAAAACACATGGCTCTTTTTGGCTTTTCCTTCGAGTTAAGTCTGTTATTATTCCTGGCAATTTTAATATCACTATACTGTATATCGTATACTGTATATTACCCCCAACCGGTGGAGGCAGATGGCCGCCCACCCTGAGCCATGGTTCTGCTCGAGGTTTCTGCCTCTTAGAGGCAAGGAAAAACTTCCTTTTGTCTCCTAGTGCTGCTCTTGGTGGGAACTGTTGGGCTTCTGTAAATAATATCATGGAGTACGGTCTAGACCTGCTCTTTTATGAAAAGTGCTCAGAGATAACTGTTGTTGTGAATTGGCGCCATATAAATAAAATTGAATTGAATATTATGTTTCATTGCTGTACTCTTACTGTGTGAGTAGTGTCTTGTTGTTGTATTTTACCTGTGAAGCACCTTGGCCAACCTTTGGTTGTTTTAAGTGTGCTAAATAAAATTGATATTGATAAAAAGAAAAGCTACATTATAAGTCAAAACTGACGAGCTAGCGTGTCCCAGGGGTAATGCACGGTGCCGTGGGAATCAATAGAGCGAGAGAGTAGGTTGAGTTGGCAGCCATCTTAAATACATCTCAGCCAGGCTGAACAGTTGAGCCACATCTTCTGATGACCCTGGCCTTGGCTCCGCCCATAGACAGCCTGGAACTCCCAAACACCAAACCAGCAGAACACAACAGACAACCCCAGGGTCATCACATCACCAAGCTCAGAGAAGAACTGATGCTATTAAACAGCTGAACTTATAAATTATTACCCTTAAAAGGTTAATAATTCAGTCTTTACAAACACAAATCACAGCACCCTGTTAATCACAATATGACATGTTCACATTACACTTTTATCCAAATTAGTAGTTTGTGGTTCATTATGTTCAAGGACACTTTGACCTGTTGACAAGAGCTCAAGTTTCAAACCACAAACCTTGGAATCGATGGCTGATCAGCTGGGCTGCAGCCACTCATATTAATGTGCTTTGTGATGCAAAATGTCTGTTTTTATGATAAAGATTTTATGTTCTTTGTCATCACAGACTTTATGGCTGTGGACTCTCAGAGACTCACATCGAAGTTGTGGCCTCAGCTCTGAAGTCCAGCCCCTCCCATCTGAAAGAGCTGGACCTGAGTAACAACAAGCTGCAGGATTCAGCAGTGAAGCTGCTGTCTGCTGGACTGGAGAGTCCACACTGTAGACTGGAGACTCTGAGGTCAGTTCATGTATTCTGATCTTGTCCAGTGTTTATCTACCAAATTTAAATACATAACAGAAGTTTTAAATTTCCTTCAGTTTCATTCAACTCATTTTAAATGTTTGCCAGTATGAAGAGTTTGGGTCGGAATTTAGTCCCCCATACAACAGTACAGAGACAGAGGATGAAGCATATTTCCAAAGGCTTTCCTGTCAGGAAATTTCACTTTTCTGACACAACCAGTAAACAGGAGCATAAATAATACACTATATTTGTACAGGAAGGTACTCTCTTACATTTAAGATGAAGAGAACGAGCCTCTCACTTTGCTCAGTGTAAATTTTATACAGTTCTAAAGACGATGAGGAGATGAGATGAGGAGGCTAAATCTGTGTTTTTAATGAGCATCAGAAGTGCTGGGACAGGTTTTTAAGCGCTCTGTGAGGTTTTGAAGTCACTTAAAGTGTTATTTATTTCATATTAGCCATTTTGGAATTCTACACTGATAAAAACAACTTATAGGATTTACTTGATAAAATCATTGTAACAATTTGCACTCAATTTTTCTTAGTAAATTTTACTGCTGTGATATCAAGTATAACTTACTTACTTGCCAGTATTAAGTACAATGTACTTAACTCTAAATATAACATTTGTGAAGACATTAAGTAAATGTTACTTAATTATATTTAACTTAGCAGGTTGTATTTATTAAAAGTAATTAAGTAAATTTATTTTTAAAAGGAGCATCACTGTTGTGAAAATATCAAGTAAATTTTATAAATCTTAAATATTTACTGTTATGAACTAATTAAGTAGATTTTATGTCTGTCCATTTCACATTTTTAATTACTTAGTTTAATGAATTTATATTACTCACTAACATTATGTAAATGTTGCTTTTTGAAGTGTTACCAAATAAATGTAATAATTTTCTCTGCATCAAATACTTTTATCCCAAATCACAATTAAATACAATAAAGTTGAACAGTTTATTATGTCAACATTCACATGAAGCAATAAATCTAATCTTCACATCAACTGATTAGTAGTTAAGGTACATTCAGTAACCTTTTTGATAATTTACAAGTAACCAACAGTGGCAAAACTAACTTTAATGACGAGCACATGCATAGTCCAGCTGAAACAGAATGGTCACTTTTCCTTAATGCTCATTTAAGCGTCTACTGTTCTGTAAAAACAAAAACAAAAACAATAACAATATTCCCTAAAGAAAAGGAAAATCCATTCTACTCCATCCAACACAGATCTGGAATATTTTTCTAATACCCAATTAGAATCTTACAATTCACTGAAACAATGCAATAACAGCATTCAAACCGACACTAAGTGCTCTTTATGCTCTTAAAACCGTAACACATTGAAACATTTCAAAAGTTAAAAGTAGTCAACAGTTCTTGATAGTTCTTTGCCTCTAATAAACATTAACAGAAAGATAAGGTGTTAATTCTTGGCATTTCAGGCAGGGTGTGAGACAATATCACAAAAGTCTACTACTTTTCTTTTTATCTACTGACTTGCATATTAATGTGGTCAAGTGTTTTAAAATGGTAATTTATATTCACACTGACACAATCTTCATTCCACAATGCCCTTTTTTATATTCTTACAGCAGCAAAACACAGTCAACAACAAATGCAACAATATATCTAACAAGTAATCAAGGCCAAATTTAACCACATTAAACAGTCTTTTGGGGAATCAAAACTTAAGGCAGGTCCAAGTGAGTGTTTGACATTGAAATATCTATGAAGACAAGCTCTCCTGCAATGGGCGTTGGGTCCAATAGAGCCGAATCTATCTTTTCAAGTTTTTGTTATATCGTTGAGATGGAGATAAGTAAGTTCGGGTGTACCAACAGCCTCAATTGTACAGCACGTGCCATGTCGATAGTATTTAGGAGAGCAACTTCAACTTTAAAGATTGCACTTTTGGGGACATCTTAACTCCATCGAGGTCCAGGAAAATTTTCTGGAACACCTCAAAGGTGTAGCGCAGTGTTGGGGGGTATGCCAGGTTGAGGGCATAAATAAGCCCCATCAGCAGTGTGCAAGCTTTGGCAGTACTGCCACATCCTGGAAACATCTCCCTGCCTTCCAAAAGGATGGACACATCGACTGGATCCTCTCGATCAGCACCATGGACAACCGGTATCTTAAGGATATGTTCCGCGGCATCACTGCGAGTGTCCTCCTGCATACAGTTTATAAGAAAGAACATAATTCTTGAGAAACAAATACAAAAGAGATTCATTATCAGTGCAGCACGAACATGCTTGCTAAAATTTTTTAAACATAACATTATGTTAAATTCAGTATAATGTGTTTTACAGTGAATTAACGTAAGTAAAAAAAATGAATAGAACAGGGTGGGTTTTAGGGATTTGCAGGGCGTCCATTGGTTAGCTTCACACAAAATGGAGACAAGCAGGCTAATCCACCAATTACGCAAGGTGAACGGCCACCTTGACTTCCCTCTAGCTCGCTGTGTGAGTCACGTACGATCTCGCCAGAATAAGTACTTTGAAGCTGATAATGTATCAAAGCAATATCTGCACCATTTCCATGTGCTGCATAATCGCGGGGATATTAATAGAAACATTTAGTAAACACCAAGTTGACGCACCACCGCGTCACTCATCCTCAGAAGAAGGCTAACATTAGCTAGAGGACACACACACACACACACACACACACACACACACACACACACACACACACACACACACACACACACACACACACACACACACACACACACACACACACACACACCTGTGCCACAGCCTGACGGACATTTAACCTTACTGTTTTGGTTTGCTTTCACAGAGATTGGTGCGCAGCTTTTCGAGACCTCCAGTAAAACAGGAAGTAATGTTGGTGAGTCACACCCTCAGTCATCTGCAGAACGCATTTAACACTAGTGGTTGCCTGCAATCACAGCTGAGGCTATTCATGGTCTGTCAACTGAGGACGTGGGTTTTCGTCAGAACTCTGATACTGAATTTTGTTTTTACTTTTTAAGCACCTAAACATTCTTGATTATTGCAAAAAAAAATTCTCTGTATGGACAAAAGAACTGGGACACCTTGACTTTACAGCTACAAGAGCTTTTATGACCGTTCGCATTAATATAGTGATTCCCCCTTTGCAGCTGTAACAACTTGCACTCTTCTGGGAAGGCCTTATACGAGATTTTGGAGTTTGTCTGTGGGGAATTTTGCCCATTCATCCAGTAGAGCATTTGTGAGGTCAGGCACTGATGTTTGATGAGAGGGCCTGGCTCACAATCTTTGTTCTAGTTCTTTACAAAGGTGTTTGATAGGGTTGAGGTCAGGGCTCTGTGCAGGCCAGTCAAGTTCTTCCACACCAAACTGGGGAAACTATTTCTTTAAGGAGATGGTTTTGTGCATGGGGGCGTTGTCAGGAAAAGGGAAAACACAAACAAGGAAGGGCTATTGTGTTAAATTGTATTCTGATTTCCCTTAACAAAGACCACACCATGAAAAAGTTCAACATATACAGAGCAGTTAAACTGAAACACAAAAAGTCAGAAATGGGCCAGGCTCCTGTCTGAAAAGGCTCCTGTGTCACTTTTAGTCAAGACTGCAGTCTTACTAGGCTGGACCTGTAAGTGTTTCTAGGGCTGAATGATTTGCGGAAAAAAATGTAATAGCGATTTTTCTGCCAGATATTGCGATTATGATTCAACTCGAAACTAGAGGAAAACGTTGGATAATGGTGCCAGCCGAACCGACACAGACGGTCAGCCCTATAGGGAATTAAAAAGTTTTTTTGTTTTTTTACACCCCTCTTACAACCACAATAATAATCAGACCACAACTTCCTCCTTAGATTTCATTAATGTCTTGTAATTCTATGCTTGTGGACTAGGGCTGCAATTAACAATATTTTTTAATCTGTTGATTCATTTCTCGATTAATTGAGTCGATTTGTTTGATGAAAGATGTCGATCAGTGTTTCCCCGAAGTTGTACATGACGTCCTCAAATTTTGTTTTGTTTTGTCTGCAACCCAAAGATATTCAGTTTACTGTCATAGAGGAATAAAGAAACCAGAAATATATTCACATTTAACGAGTTGGAATTAGAGAATTTAAACTTTTTCTTAAAAATGACTCAAACCGATTTATTGATTATCAAAATAGTTGGCTATGAATTTAAAAGTTGAAAACTAACTGATTAATCATTGCAGCAGTATTGTAGACTGTATAAGTGATGAAACTGATGAGAAAATGTAGTAGTATCATTGTGAGAAGAAGGGGTGAGTGTCCCTCGCGCTTAAAGTGGTATTTAATTAAGGCTTCAACTGCGAAATACGTTTTAATTCATCACTGATGCAGCTTTTTGAAAGAACAGAAACACTGAAACTCAGCTGCGACACTGCTCCCCCTCACACACACACCAGTTGCAGAATATTGCACAAGCACGTAGCTCTTTCTTCAATGACACAGTCCTGACTGAATAAAGCTCTAAAGAACATTGACGTAAAGGACACCTGTGTCTTAGCAATGTTTTATATTCACTTGCTAAAAAAGGGCTACAGGAGAGCTGCTGGTGCTGCTGGCCAATCAGGCTTTGAGGACTTAAGTTGAACAAATTCAAATGAGCTTTAAGCTTGAACTCGTTCATTTGCTGGTAAAAGCAGCAGTAGTAGTTTCTCAGTGGTAGCATATCTACAAAGGAAAGCACGAGATCTAAATAACAAATTCTTCAACTGCAAACATTTAAACAGTATTAAGGAGGGCAATCTTGAAGCCATTGCTCTTTGGCAGTAATCCTGTGACACTTATATGATTGTGAAAAAGGAAACTGCATAACGTGTAGGGCATGAGTTAAGTTGAGACATAGACATTGGCAATTTTATGAAAAGACAACAGACAGAAAAGCCTTCTTCTCTCAAAGGCCACGAAGTATTGTAACGACTAGAGAGGGGAGATTATTTAAATTAAAAATTAAATTAAGAGAATAAAGTGCTCCTCTAAGCACTGAAAATAACACTCAACGTAGACTCAAGAAACATCCACACTGGGCTACTTTTCACCAGTAACATTGTCAGGTTATTTTTATCTGCATACCTTCTCCTCCACAGCTCAAAACATTTCCAAATGGAGGAATTGTACATAAAATACTTGACCAAGACTCAACCAGATCCAACTGCTCTTTTGTATTATAGTTTAAATTGTAGTTCATTTCTTAGGGTTTCCTTCCTACCTGAAAACTACTTTTGATGTGTATTTCAACACTTTTTTTGTTGTTAATTATTTCTTTTTTATCTGTGAACACTTGTGTGCCGCTACCTGAAACACACAACATTAACATTTACGAGAGCAAGAGTAACAGCTTGTTTGTTGCTTTTAGTGTTGTTGATGTGTTCTGGCACAGAGCACATAAGGGGGAAAGTGCACCTAATGGACGAAGGAGCCTCACTGATCAAACACACTGCTCGTTTGAAACCAGCTGTTGCACCAGTTATTGCGTGCTGTAAGCCAGGTATTAGGAATGTGAGTGGACCTGTTTTTATCAGGTCATGATGTGGGAATGAACTGAATGAAACTGAGGGGCCTCATTCTTCCTCTGCTTGACAGATGAGTTGTTCCAGAAAGTTGCTGAGGATTATAGCAACACTGCCTTCCAGTATATGACAGGTAAGTGTTTTAGCCACGTAAACTCACTTTGTCAAGTTAATGTAAGGGCGGATATTTGTGTCAGTAGAATCTGAATGTGTTATGTCCATAATTAAGATTGTTTTTCAATACAATTATTCATGTTAAACAATACAAATTCAAATTATGCTATTCAAATTCAGTTTTTAATGCAATAATTCAAGTTGAGCAATTTAAATTCAGTCTTGTTTTTTTTTTTCTTTTGTTTTTTTGAGCCAGAAGTGACCATATTTGGACAAGAGGGTGGCGACTTCTTTTTGAAACCAGTGGAGTTGCCCCCTGCTGGTCGTTAGAAAGAATGCAGGTTTAAGGCACTTCCACATTGGCTTCTGACCTTTATATATACAGTTTATGCTTCTGACCAAGCGGGAACCTCCAGGTCTGAAAAGTGATGCCAATGCAACAGTGCCTTAAACCTGCATTCTTTCTAACGGCCAGCAGGGGGCAACTCCACTGGTTCCAAAAAGAAGTCTGATTGATTGTATTAGATATTAAGGCAAAATGAGGCTGCTTCTCACCTGACTTATTACCTCAGTAAACACATAATAAGTTTATGGTATCAGTCGCTAGTTTCAAGTCTTCAACACAGCATGATGTTCATTTAGTAAATTTTGGAGGGTATGCTTTAGGGCGTGGCTAACTTGTGATTTTCAAGTCGATACCATGGTCCCTAGAGTCAGTCAGCCTAAGTTGTCAGTGTTGTTACAGTATTTTCTTCTTCTTCTCCTCATTGTCATCATCCTACTGCTCCTGATTAAGGGCGGATCGTGTAAACCCCTCCATCTTGAAAATAATGGCGGATAGTGTAGCACCTATATCTTGAAAATAATTCCAGATTGCAATTTTGACCATCTGAACTTACCGTTGGACTCTCCCAGGCTTGAGACAGGAGGCTCCAGGCTGCGGCCATACCTGACTTGAAACAGGGAAATAGGTAGAATAGCTGTTGGCTCTGTCCAACAGTAACATTATCTACCTACCAGCTTTTATAAAGGTCACTAATTAACACGTTACACCTTGTCGTTTAATTCATACAAAATCTGTATCTGCGGAGGCAGGTTTTCCTTTGCTTTGTAGAACTGATCCCAAAGCTGCACAAAACAAAGATTTTGATCATAAAGTCTCTCCCTCTGTTTCAGCGGAGGAAACGGGCGTGGACTTGGGCCAGAAGAAGGACTCATATTTCTACACCTGTTGCCATAACAACTGATGCATAGCAGCAGCAAGGGAAACAGGAGCGGTCACCTTCCCTCGGCTAGAGTAAAACCTGGATAACGTTGGATGGCCTGTCAGATAACTCTGATGTGGAACTGGAATCCAAATCACAGAACCAGAAATCAGGCAGTACTGTTTAAACCTTGTTAGATATGTTTATTTCTTTTGTGCCATAAAGAACTGAGGGCTGCAAGACTTTATGGAGGAAGATCTAATTCAACTGTTACCGGGTGGAGATGGATTTTACACCAACATTCACACTTTTCACCCAGTTATGTCCCGTGTTTTATCAGCTGGTCCATTTCTTTTTCCTAGCTGGACCGTGGAAGTAAACATTATCCCTAAAGGTGTGGTGTCAAACAATCTGGAGCTGTGCTGTGGTTAAAAGATGACCCGCGGACTGGCAGAACTTGATTGAGGTGGTTTATTGTTGTGGCGAGTGCTGTGCATCCAGGAGGGGGAATGGTTTGTTTACAGCTGTTCTATTTTTTTTTATTTAACTCTATTTAACTTTGCTGTTAGTCCGGCACATCGTCCATGAAGCCTATACACATGGAGTACAAAGGATACTAGGATACAAAACACCAGTCATACTTAATTGAAATTTGTCTTATACCTTTCCAAATCTGGTATAACACATGAATGAAATCATACCAATGATCTTTTTAAAGGCCTTATACCTGCAGTAGAAATGACAGGTGTCCCCAAATTCTACTTTCAGAGCTTTGGCTCTTCAGTGTTTACCACAACTTTTGCCATGTGACAGCCATGAATGTATTAACAGGGCTGGATACGACCTTCATGCTAATCTGCCCTACTTGTCACCCGTAGTACTGCAACAAGAATAATCCTGAGATTACCATTATAAAAGAAAAATGTATAAAACTGTTCACGGGGTTTAATTATTACTCTTTGTTTCCATTAAGGTTTTATATTTGTAAAACTTTCCCAAATACTTTTATTTTCATCTGAATGTGAAGTCTTTAGACTGAGCGTGAACGTGTGGGCAGGGCCAGCAGGAGAAACATTAATGAGCACTTGCAGCAGTGCACTCAACGCGAAAACAAACCCAGAAGCTGTAAAACTCTTTTGGTTCATGTGTTCGTTGAGCAGTTTTCGTTCAAATGACGAGCCGCCATTTTAGAATATCCAGCTCTTATAATACATCCATGGTGTCGGCACGTACAACATGTGTCTGATACGTTATATTTTGAATAAGCTATGAGTCTGTCAAAAGGAAAATCAAATTTAAAATTTATTAAAATGTTATTAAAATGCCTAGCTGTCTGTAATTAAAATGCATGGCCTGAGCTGACTGAAACAACATTTTAAGGTGTTCTGCGTTTAAACTCTTAAATTTTCTATTTTGTCATTTCAAATGCAAGTACACATATGGAAATATGTCTTTTCCTCTGGTTGTCAGTGAAGCCGTGAGATGTTCATTTTTCTGAAGACAAGCCTCTGAAAGGTTTCAAGACAAACTCCACTTCTACAGAAAGATGATCAAGGTTCCTCTTCATTGTGTTGAGAAACTACAGATTTCACCAACACAGGACAAAAACGTTGGTAGTGAATGTTGTAATACAAAATGTAATCGCAATGTTCTCAAAACAATATTTACAGCTATATTTAACTTCAAGACTCACTAATTTATTGCCTTTTAAGTTGCCAGGAGGACAGGGGAGGTGGGGGTTCCTCCATGTTGCTGATTTGATGTGTTGATGTTCCACTTGTTGATATTTTGATGCACAATATTTTTTATTGAGGGCTGTTTAAGACAGGCCAGTGTGAAATGCAGAAATGTTCTGTAAAATTAAAGGCTCGTTAAAACAATGTTTCAAAGCTTTGACAGACCTTACATTTTTATAGTGATTGATGCACACTTTTTTGCCCATATAATATCTGAGGTTATGCATTGAAGTGAAAAAAGATTATGCAAATGAATGGCAATATATGTAAAATTGTACAGAGCAACTACAGAACAGAATTTGTGGCACACTGAAAACCCTTTTTTTAAATTCAGTTTGGCATTTCCAGCTTATGCCACTTGCAGATAATTTTGCTTGTCCTCTCATGCCATCTATCCCCACCAAGAAAAAGAAAACAATATAAAATCCCCCAGAAAGGAACATTACCATAAACCAGAAACCGCAAAAGTGGCACAAATGAAACAGACCCACGGTTTAGCCCATCACCTGTACTATATATTGCAAACCCTTAAAAAACTAACTATAAAACTATAACTATAAACTAACTAACTAAAAAAATAACACCTGTTTTTCAGCCCTCCTTCCTTACTTGGTAAATAATTATAGGCCTTATTGTCCCTACTATTTTGACCAGTATGACTGTGGAAAGGGTGTTAAATTGCATTCTCTGTGGTCTTAAAAAAGGTCTTTGAACAATGCAAGGTACACTGCACTGAAACCATGTAATAAAGACCCATAATAAACAATAAATCTAGAAACTTAAAATACGCTTTGGAGAATTTTATAGAAATGTAAAATATAGGCTATTTTTACATTTAACATGCTAAACCTTCCAAAACCAATGAAAGCTTTAAAATGCCACTGTTCTTAAAATAAGTGAGAAAAGAAATCTGTGGAAACTACAGACAACTTACTCATTTTAGATTTAAAAGGTTAAAATCACTTTTTATTTTCAGCAGTGTCATTGTCAACACCTCCACCTCATGCTGCGGCAAAATAAAAATAAGTCATTAAGTGATTTGCAGCATTTAAAGTTGGAAAAATGAAAAAGTTTTGTTTGGTGTGAAGAACCTTTGTTAGAGTAAACAGGTCACTACACAAGCTAGTTTACACTGGAGACTTCACCTCATTTACAATATTGTTGCTGTTTTAATAAAAGCAGATGAGGGGAGATTAAAAATGTTTATTTTGAAGTGCTCTGTATATAAGTCTACAGCCTTTCTGAGTCTGAATGTATTACATGTTTACACTCATTTTGACAGTTTTGGCTTGTGACTGTTGATTTATTTTGTACTTGAGTTGCTCTGTGTGTTAACTTTGTATAAATTAATTTAAAAATGGTGACAGTTTCTGCTTGTGAGTGGCGATGTGTCGATCCTTCCTTTTCTTTTCCTCTGTTGTTTTGTAAACTAAATCTCTGCCTTATTTTATCACTTTTTTGTTTTTTTCACCTACCTCTGGTTCACTCACCTAGGTGTCGTTACTTATTTTTGGACTGATTTAGACCTCTATTCTGGACTGTTTGAGTGTGAACAAAGTGTGTTTGATGTACATTTTCCTCACTACCCTGTTAGTTTTGTGCCACTTTTAGGGCGGGACAGCTCACAGAAATTTCTATCTCATGGCTAAATCCAGAACTGTCTCTGTCAACATGGCATTTAAAAGCTGTGAAAAATAAAGTTTACCACAGCATCTCCCCTGTTGCTGTTTGATTATCACCTAACAGAGATTTAGTCTGAATCACATCTCAGATTTGTTCAGATAGGTCTAATAGGTGGGTTTAAGAATGGGCACCTCATCATCCTAGCTAGCTACATCGTGGGTGATGGAGCGCTGCCACACAGCCTTGCTTCTAATTTGTCTCGGTGGTCACTTGTGATATTGCAATGAAAAAATCCCCTTCGTCTCAAACCCCTTTGCTTCTCTAACCTTTGGGCCACCATTGCCTGTTGTTTTTTGTCAGTTTAAGAGAAGTTGTGATAGACACATGCTATTCACTTTGATATTATATAGAATTAATTATTTATCTTCTATTTATTTAGTTATGTGTTAGTTATTTACTTATCAATATATTTACTTAATAGGTCACTGAAGAAGATAATCAGAAGTTGCAGCCCTGCCCATAAAAACCCCTGCCCACTCACACAGAAGCATTAGAGAAATTATTACTTGGATAAAATCTTGTTTTTAGAGAATCTTCTCAGTGAGTTATTGGCAAGAATTCATGATATTTAGCTTTCTCACGGAGGCCTAAATTAATTTTATATCAAATTCCTCTCAGTTTTCGTCACGTTATTCTGCTGTTGCTACAATACACATATAGCAGAGAAGAGGCGGACTGTTCCCCACACAGGTTTTTTGACCTGTAGATAAACTGGGGCTACAGTGGCTAGTAAAATGCTGTCCTGAATTATGTAGCATGTTGTAAATGATAAAAGAAACAAAATAATAAAGGTGAGATTTCTGTAAAGTTGTGTGCAGTTTCTGTAAAAACAATTTAATCAGGCTACAGAAGTTAAGAATTCAACAAGCAGTTTATGTTGAAAATTATAATTGTGATATAAGACATCAAGTCTCTAATAAAGACTCCCTCTTTTTGTAGCACAGCCATACCTTATTTAGTATTTGGCTAATCAGTCCTTTCTATAAAGCTGAACCTTTCTGGGCTTTTCTGTCCATATTCTGAACTAAAAAGGTATTTACTGTGTAAATGTGTAAAATCTGAACATCAACACATTTTAACCAAGCTAATCAGTCTTTCTGAAAAGCTGAGACAAGTTTCTGAGGTTTTCTATCTATATTCTGAACTAAATGCATATTTAATCTCATCCTTTCAATTAAACAATAATGATTATTTTGTTTGCATTCAGCAGCAATTTATCCTGTGAGGCTGATTGGCATATGACATGCTAATCAGCCTTTCTAAAAAGCATACCATATTCTGAATGAAAAGTGTATTTATGTACTGGAAAGTAAAATGTGAACACCACATAATTTTAACCAAAATAAAACACAAGATTATTTTGTTAGCACTCAGCAGCAATTTGTCAAGTTTAGGCTAAGTAGCATTTGACATACAAATCAATCGTGCATATTCGGAACTTAAAGGGTATTTAATACTGTTAATAATGTTATTTTCCTGGAATGCTGAATTATGTGATTTTATTTAATTAAAGGAGTTTAAAGCCATGTATGAGTAGGATGTAAGACGCTATAATCACAACAAAAAAAAATCCATACATAGTGGCTTTCATTTTTATCAATTCACAGATCTATGTTTTCTAGTTCATGAAAAGAAGAACAAGTACAAAGCTTATTTCATAACTTCTTTTTCTTATATTTATATAGCCGTTGTTTTAACAGGTCAATGGTTGGTGGAGATCTAACGGGTCATAATTACACTGGAATGAAACATTGCTTGTTGGGCAACTGTAAAAAGGCATTAGTAGGGACACTTGGCTCTCACAGGCACCAAACCATTCCTTAAAAATATCTCCAAAGAAATACACTCTAAGGCATTGGCAGATAACACACAGACAATATTAAGCTTGAAGACAGAGCAAAACACGTGTGGCAAGAACACATACTGAAGTGCAAGCATTATGGCAGGAGTCCATCGTCCATCCAAGCGCCTCGCATCCAATCGAAGACTTTCAAGATGAGGAGGGAACGAGGAACGAGCAGCCTGTCTCACCCACGTCATCATTTGTGCGTCACAGAACAGTTTATAAATAATGACTACAGAACACAGCATACACACTGGAGCAAACTTAGTGCCATCTCTGCATTCAGACCACCAGCGAGGGCAAGACATAGTTTTGTGTTGCCCAGCGTTAGATGATGTCTGTGAAACCTGCAGTCCAACCTGTCTCCTTATGGAGCTGCTAAATAACCTATGCGACAGCTTTAGTGTCACCATCATGGTATAAACACTTTCTTTGTGGCTTTCCTACACCAAAATAAAGATTATTGTCAGCCAAACACTGAATCCTTGTCAGTCTCACACCCTTTTTTTTGGCATAAAAATCGTAACATTTAGAGAAAGTTTCTTCCTGATACTGGAACTGAAACTAAACAACATTTCATTCTACCTGACTGCATGATATTTCAACAGCCGTGACCAACAACCACAAAGCTGCAGTGAGTTCTCGAGTCGCTTATCGTGTGAACTCATGGTGTGGCTACGCCAGGCAGCCGATCATCTGGCACTTTCACATTTTCGTAGATGGTCTGATGTTGAAGCACTCAACTGTTGAAGCACCATGTAACGATCTACTGAGGCGTCAAGAAGAACTGGAGTGTAAATGGAAGCTGTGATGAGTAAAATCCTAATAATACATTATTTAACTGATTGAACGTAACCAAAGTCCACTGACCACAAGGACAAATTTCAGTCCAGTAGAGTCTGGTTGTGTTTAATTTGGAACACTGTTCATGTCTGACAGCAGCTCATGTTGTGATCACAAGAGGGGGCAGAGAACTGAAACCGGTTTATTTACGGATAAATACATTTTTTCCCCTGGCACAGCCACCCCCGATCTGCAGCGATGAAAAGGTGGTAACCATTTGTTCGAAGTCATTTACAAGGGCTGAAGTCTTTTCTAGCAGGAAACACCCACACTCTGCCTCTGTGATGCTGCAGACACAGTAACTGTCTCCAACTTACATGGACAGCTTGTTGACATATACGACACCTCAAATACTACTGAAAGAAATACCAAAACAAACCGGCCAGAATGAGAGAAAACAAGTATATCGGAGTTCTATGTAGCGTCTCCGGATGATTTTCTTTGTCTAGATCTGCCGTGTCAAGGCGCTGTCAGCACCAGTGTGTGCAAAGTCACTGTGTAGTGAACCTTTTTCCATAGCAAGTGTGTACCGAGGTCTGGGAAAAACGGAGCGATTACCAGGACAAAACTAAATAAATACTAAATAAGAATGATCTGTCTGTGTATATATATGATTCTATACAGTATTTATGCTGTTTATTTATATATTTATGAAGATTTGAACAATTTATTTATGTGTTGATTTAGTTTTGTCCTAAACATTTCCTCCCTATGTCTACCTGCACACAGTGACGGACTGGGCTACTTGTGTAAATGTGATTTAATTAATATTCATTTTCTTCCCACTGTAGTGACTGTGCGGGCTTGTTATTCAACTGTACCATGGTAAATAATAATCCACTGTCACTCTTCCTCTTCATCTTCCTCGTCATCCTCCTCTTCCACGTATTCAAGCCCCTCCTCCTCCATCAGCGACTCCCCATCCTCTTCGTGAGGATCTGATTTCTGCCTCCCCACCTCACCCTCTTCCCCTGACTCCTCCTCCTCCACTTCTGCCAGCAGTTCCTCCTCCTCCTCTTCCTCCTCCTCCTCCTCCTCTTCCTCCTCTAAGACATCCCTCTCTTCCTCATATGAGGAGATGGGCGAGTAGTGCGGGAGGTCAAACACGTGCGGGCTGCTGGGTACATCAGAGCTGCTGGGGGGAGGCGAGGCGGCAGGCGCGGCAACAGGAATAGTGATGGGTACTGGGATGGAAAAATCAGGAAGTGACTCAGATGCGCACATGCCAGCACCGGCGCTGATCTCCTGGACCCGCCTGCTGGTTGGGTTCTGACTGGTAGTAGTGTTAGAAGCAGCAGAGGGGATGACGGCCATGCCCAGACCTGAGGTCAGGGCTCTGGGTTCGGGCGTGTACTCCCGGATCTCCCCTGGCTCCAGAGGTTCAGGGCCACAGGGGTCGTGTTCACTGCAGCACAGCTTGCCATCCAGCTTGGAGATGAAGAGCAGACCGTCGCGGTGCTGGTTGCAATAGGAACTGGGGCACATCTCGCAGAAGGACGCGGCGTCTTTGCCACATATGTCGCACTGGTGCCACGGACATTCCCAACGACCTACGATGAACACACAGACGAGAACGTCAAGATAGATTTGACTTATTTTTTCCCGTTTGGAAATAGAATCTGTGAAAATAAACTTCAATATTTGTGAAAGTAAAATAGTATGAACTTCTGTTAACTACTAGGTTTCATCATTTACTCATTCTATTGGCCATGAAACTCTGCCATGTGTTTCTTCTCCATTTAAAGTGTGTCTCTGAGGAACAGCACGTACTGTATCTCTGGCCACGCTACATATGTTTCTCCATATTGTATATATTTTAATCTTCAACACAGCAGTGTTTTGTGTATTATTTTGTTATGTGCTGAGCGCTTGCAGACAATTCCAACAACATATTAGAATAGCAACAAAGTACTGTACTTGATCCCAAATTTGGACTTTATATTTAAATTCCACTACATTTCTCAGGTGATACATTAAACAAAATGAGAGAAAAAATAACAGGCATAGGTGTTGAAAACTCCCCTGAGAGTGGGTTTATTATGTTCATGGAGAGCCACTGACCTGCAGGCCTCTTCGTGAGGTTGAGGCAGTCAGCGTGGTAAACTTTGGGACAGCCGGGTCTTTTACAGGAAACCATCTGTCCTCCATCTCCGCAGCTGAAACACTCATCTTCCCGTTCTTTGGTCACCACCACCTTCTTCTTCCTCCTGCCATGGCCCCTCCTCTTCAGCTTACGACCTTTGTCGTCAGAGGGAGGGTTGTTCTGGTGTGTTCAGAGGAGGGAGGTTTTAATGGTACTTTCATCGTGGGAAAAAAGGGTAACCCCTCCACATTCTACTTGTCCATTAACCACCAGCCAAAGAAATCGTTAACAAATTCAAAATAACTTTTTCCTCAGGTGTTTAACAAAAAGTCAAACTGAGTAGTATTTCATTTGTGTTACTATTACTCACCTTTGGCCTGACGCCAAGGAAGCCGCTACAGTTTGGTGCTCCACATTTACAGACCGTCTTCCCATTCCCCAAACACTCCAGGTTGTAGTTGAATGTAAGTTCTGTGCCTGAATAGATGCACATACAAAAGATACACACTTGATTTGACTAACTAAGACTGCTGAGGCCTCATTTTAGCTTCAGGTAGGGTTAGAGTTGAGCGTTTCGACAGGATGGTCGAAAAACCTGCTTCAGGATACATTTTTACCATAACTTGAAACTGCAAGAGGAAGGGATCACTTCACAGCCAATATAAACAGGAGGAACAATTACAGTGATCAACAACTCTTTCAATCTACATATCAGGATGTGAGTATTGTTTTAATCTACACACAATATGCATAATGATAAACTAAAAACTGTTTTTAATATTTAGAAATTTGTCAATTTGTCTCCACATAAGAACACCTCGTTACATGTCTGAACAACTAAAACTAGTAATTTTTCCTTGTGAACCAAAGTGAATTTAACATGTTTCATGTTTTTTGCCTGTATCAAATAATCCGGTTGATTTCATGGAAACAGATGTCAAAAACTGAATGGTCAAAGTTGATAATTTAACAAACTGGTTATTTTACCTGCAGCGACGTCGACGAGAGCGAACAGTCCCACCCGGGTGTCTCCACTCACCGTCCACTTCTGCGTCTCACAGTTCGGCTGGCAGCAGTGGTTCATGAAGCGAGCCTCGTTCCCCTTCGGTCCAGCATCGATGATTCGGTCCTAACACACACACACGTGCAGTAATGAGAAAATCTAACAGACAGTTCGACTTGTCTGAAACAAAGATTAATCTTCTTGGTGTTGAAACAGTACTACATTTTAAGGGCTCTATTTTCATGCCGCTGCTACATTTAGAGGCCTGCCTGTCTGATAATTTCATGCATGGTGCAGCGTGAAAGGTGCGCAGGTGGGGGTTTCATTCAACTGAGGAAGAACAAGGAAAGTTGTTGGTATTTTGGTGGAGAGCAGACGTCTCAGAAATGTTTCTAGTGAAAGTCACTTAGCTGGAAAATTGAACAAACTGCGCCACAATTTGGAATAATGCTTAAAAATGTAAATATATGAAGTATTTTTAGAGCATTTTTGCACAACAAATGAATGGAAAGAGAGATGTAAGAGATGTAACAAAGGTCTCGAGCGGCCTTACCACGGTTGGCATCCCTAAGCTACGGGGGTGTTCCCTTAAAATAACAACTTTAATGAGACTCTCTCTGCATTTAAATTAAGACCTGAGTGAGGTCCAAATTCTATTCAGTCGGGAAGGCTTGTTTTGGGTTGACCGCATTTTGGATTGAGTCTAATTATACACAGTAGCTCTTGAACTCTTGAACACACACCCTCTGGCTCTGAGCTGTACCTTGTCCAGAGTTAGCATGTAGAAGTTACAGATGTCGTTCTCCTGAGCGTGTCTGATCCTGGACCTGCACTCCTCCTCATCAATCACCTCTCCGACGTACTCACTCACAAACTGACCCTGTGGGAAAAACATTAATTATTTAGCAGCTTAAACCTCCTGATGGCAATGCTGCAGTGGTTCATGAAGTACAGTAGAAGTATGTGTACCAGTAGCAGCAGTCAGTAGCAGCAGTGCTATTAATGACAGCAGCGTAGTTACCTTCTTGATGTCGTGGACACAGCGGAGCCCCCAGCCTCGAGACAGCGTCCTGAAGATTTCCACCTGGCTGTACTGACGCTTGGTGAACGCCTGGTTGAGGCACCGCTCACCGGCCGGGCAAACCTGCAAGTTTTTTTTTACAATGTAGGAAATATATCAGCCAGATATCACGACAGGGATACTTTCCACACTGCTGTACCACAACACACTGTGATCTCTGTATTACAAGAGCCAAGGAAGCTGTTAACGACCCACACAGAATTTTCACACATTTCAGCGTATTTGAGCTCATTGTTTTGATTTTCACGCCCCACAACTTCATTGCGTTGGTTCACTTTCACCGCTTTCATAGCATCGTTTTCAGGATAAAGCTCTACAGACAGACACAGTTTGCGACTAGCTGGTGAACATAGTGGAGCATTACGCAGCTAAAGAGCCAGATGTTTCCTTCAGGAGTTGGTGGAGACCAAAACAGAGCTAAAAGGAGAATGAATATTGGACTTCGATTCATCAGATGGGCAGAAATAAGACTCCAAATGAATGCTAATGTTGCTTTTCTTGAGAAAGGCTTAATAAAACAAACATCTGAAAATAAAGTAAAGATTCGATGTAGTGCAGATTACCATTATTTATACAAAAATATTTGTGCAGATTACACTTTCCCAAAAGATAATATAAAATATAAAAATAGTCATAGGAGAAAACACAAAGTAGTTTTTCCTTCTCCATACAGTTCTTACATTTAGTTTTGAGTTGTACGTAACAACAACACATCTATAAATCTATAAAATGTCTCTAATAAACCATTTTGTGAGTGTGATGGAGGAATTTCTGTACCTGCGGGTGGCATTCATACAGCAGCATGCGGTTGATACACTCTGAGTCCATCCCACACGGGCTCTCATCTGTCGCCTTACAGTTACAGCGCGGGATCTCCGAAAGGTCGGCCGTAAAGATCTGAACCTTTCCTATTGGTCGATTCACCTGAATGAGTCAGAAAGGTGGAAGGAAACATTAACCCTCTATGTGAGGATTATATTTCTGATCACATAATGGCTGTGTTTCTGAGTGAGATGATATGTCAATTAGCTTTAAATCTATCAATATATTAAACCAGAGCTTTTGTATTATTTAGCATGGCGTTTCATCGTTTTGCTTTAAGTATATCAATGCACAGTACCAGAATAAAGATAATAATAATTAATAAATTAACATAGTCTAAAATAGTGACCAAGCCTTAATGTGGAACAAGTTTTTATTAGAGAGACCTTTATTCTTGTTTCCCTGCAAACTCAAACCCTGTTTTCTTATTAAAATTGGTATAATGTACATTTCCACAGCTTGTGTTACAGTCACCACTCTTCTCCTTTTACCAGAACCAAAAACACAACAGCAAAAAAATGAGGAATGGACTTTTCACAATAGATGTCTTCCAGCCTTCCCTTTTAGGGTCACCAATCAACCTAGTCCACATGTCTTTGGATGGTGGGAAGAAGCCAGAGCACCCACAGGGAGAACATGCAAACTCCACACAGAGGCACACAGGTTGGGGCTTGAACCCACAACCTTCTTGCTGTGAGGCAATAATGCTAACCACATTACCACCGTGCCACCCAATACTATATCAATGCTTAATATAATTAAATATTTGAGAATTTTAGTAGTTACGTTAGAATGATTAATTAGTTTCATTGAATACATGAGAGGACTGCAGTCTCAAAATGTGGGACTTAAAGAAAGTTGAGGCTCACCAGTATAACTGCAGCAAACTGGGATTATAAGGTAAAACTCAGCCATGTATTCTTAAAGCTAAATGGGACGCTCAAGATCAAATTTTGTAACTAAAACAGACACCCCTGCTTCATGTTTGAAGAAACCTGGAGGATGAAGCATTTTGGACTACACAAAGACATGAATTTAGACCTTAATATGTTTGTATGGGGGAGGCTTCCTGTCGTTCTTCCTGTCCTCTTGAAGCTGCCGAAGCTCCTTCTCTGCCTGCAGCTCACGAAATCGCACGGCCGCCTCCTCCAAAGCTGAGGAGGGAGATCAACAGTCAGAGACTCAACAATGTCAAGTCATCATAACAGGTTCAAACTGAAGACACAGCCAACAACATAATGAAACACATAGATACAATAAAACAGAAAAATTCAATTAAAGACGCCAACCAATGACTTTCACTGGATGTGTGGAAGAAGCTAAACACGCTGGTTACCTTTCTTATAGGTGGCATCAACACCTTTCCCCATCTTTTCTTTGCTGTTGGCGTCCACATCCATATAAGGGAAGACTCGGGCCTGGTAGGTCCACAGGTAGTCGTTGGAGCCAAAGAAGTGAACGGGAAACTCTCCGACATCGTGCCTCATCCGCTGGATGTTCTCTGGGATCGTTTTGGGATGGCTGACCTCTGCTGGCCACCACCTTTAAAGGTTCAGTGTGTAAGTTTTAGTGACATGTAGTGGAGAGGGTTGCGAATTGCAACCAACGGCTCACTTTGCATTCACTTGCCCCTTGAACAAAATACTTGGTGACGTACGTGTAAGGGGCTCCGCGTTGTGTGTAGATAGAAATGGCTCAGTTTAAGATAATAACACGTAACGGTTCATTATGTAAGGTCTTTATCCGCCACTGAAAACATAGTTATGGATATTATGTTGCATTTCTGTCAATAGATCCTCCTAAATATTACACACTGAACATTTAAGGATAAAACACAACGGGAATAGAACTGCACAACAGTGTCAGATTAATGATTTAATATGAGGTGTTTATTGTACAGGAGTGATAGTGCATCTGTCTCTACCACAGCTGTGTCTGTGTTGAAGGTTTGGAAAAGCTTGGACAGTGTTAATGTTTTGTGAGTGACAGAATAGTTTCAGAGATCTGTTTAACCCACGTAATCCATCTGTAGAGGTTGTTTTTTTAGTGGCAGCAATATGCTGCAATAGATTAGAGAGGAACAGTGTCTCCAGCTCGCCACTGACCTGTACCGCCCAACCTTCACCCAGAGGATGTCCTTGTAGCGAGGTTTCTTCCCAGCCTTGCAGTCGTTGCAGTACCAGCTACCTTTAGGCATTTCCATGTTCAGACACTCCCGATGGAACGCAGCAGGACAGGACTCACAGCACAGCAGACTGCCCCCTGGAGCACAGGAGGAGGAACAGCATTGTTCTAACTGTTGATTATTCATGTGTGCATGTGAAGGCTGTACTGAATCAGACATTACGGTGTGCAAGAAAGTTTCACATTTAAATTTACTCATTTGGGAGACGCTCTTTTCCAAAGCGGCTTATATTTGAGGAACAACATACAAGCATCAACAGAGTCTCAATACAGCAAGACATATACAAGTAACAATAGATACTGAGTTTTAACATTAAAAATACACTTTCACATTTTGGAAATACACTCGCTTCCTTTCCGGGAGTTAGATGAGATGTTAGCTGGCTAAATTAGCTTAGCTCAAATGGGGAAAATGGGGAAATAGCTACTCTGGCTCTGTCTAAAAGTCACAAAATCTTTCTACCAACATCTATAAAGCTTACAAATTAACTTGTTATATCTCGTTTGTTTAATCGTACAAAAACCAAAGTGCAAAAATTGGGACCCATAAATTCATGGAGTCTCCGCTGGTTGTCAGGCAACTAGTTCCTGCTCCTGCTAAGCAAAGCAAAGTTAGCCAGCTGTTTCATATTTACCATATAGACACAATACTAGTGTTGTAGTACTCAAGACCGGTCTTAAGACCACTTTTTGATGGCCTTGGTCTCGTCTTGGACTCAACGGCATTTGTACTCGGTCTTGTCTTGGTCTCGGACACTGAGGACTCGGGATTCTATTTCAAGACCAATCAAGATCATAACTTTGGGAATATCAATAAATTGCTTTTGCATTGTCTGATTTATTTGTTAACATCCAAACTTTGAGTGGATGTAAAACATATTGCTTCAAATGCAACCAATAATACTAATTAAAATGTGTTGTTACCGTTAACGACAGTCACCCCTCCCGGCGATTGTGATGCTTACGTTGATTTCAGCTCTTAGTGTTTGGATATGGGTGTTTTAATGGGAATGTAGATCTTTCAGATCAATTTGAGAAGTATCTATGATCTCATTCCACATTTTATTGTGTGTCAAGTAATGTGGGGAACTGGTTTTGGTCTTGACTTGGTCTCGCCCTCCCTCGGTCTTGGTTTCGACTTGGTCTCAGCCCCTAAAAGTCTTGGTCTTGTCTCAGTCTCCATAAACTCTGATCTTGGTCTTGACTTGGTCTCGGTTTGGGCGGCCTTGACTACAACACTACATAATACTGCTATCAGTTCACTCATATAACATTCGTCAAGAAAGCGAATTAGTATTCGTATTTTTCCCAAAAATGTGGAAACTTTGGATGAGATTCAGGCTGAAAGTTTATTAGCTGTTCAGTTCGACCCCTTGGGGATTGAATAAATCTGGCCTGGCTGGTCAAGCTGAAATGACTCCTAAAGCTGTACCTTCGGTGCAGACGAAGCACCAGCTGACGTTGACGTGTTCGTGGTTCTTGACGCCGCGGCGGGGGGTGAAGTGGTTGGGGCAGATGATGCTGTTGTTGGACAGGACAACGCAGCCTGCTGCCATGCAGAGGTCTGTCGCATGATAGGCCACTGGGCAGCGCACACACCTAACCAGGCGACCTACTGACAAAACACAAGAGAACACGTGCACAGTCAGAGCATGGAAGGTGCACAAACACACAGGTGATTCCATCTGAGTGTCCTCTGGTTTACCTTTAGAGATGGACGAGCTGTTGGGATTGGTGATGAAGCAGGTGAGACAGACGTGAATCGAGCAGCGGAAGCCTCGGTTCACAGGTGCAGTCGGCGCGAAGTTGGCGATACACTCCCCATGGTAAAACTTCCCGCACACAGGAATCATACAGCGTCGCACGTCCTCACTACGTTTTTTACATACAAAGCAGGTGTGGATGCCTGGGAGGAAAAAAAGTATAAATTATCACTTTTTGTACCTTAAGTGGTGCATGTTAACGTCAATCAGATGATTTTTTATTTAGAGATCCATTACAACAGAAATACAATATTTTTAACAGTTGGACACCCAAATGTAGTAGGCTTAAGAAAGATTGATAATGTGCATACATTGATATACTGTTTTATCAGACTGGTATAGAGAGCATACGTGTTGAGTGTGATTCAAGAAGTTCATAATCTCTATCTATTGTTAATGCTGTCCAATAATAGGCTCAATGTTTTCAACTCTGAGAGAGTATATAAATGTATTTTTTGTTCGTTAGATAAATATAAAATTTATATTTTTTATTTTATCTATTTTTAAATTTTTAAAACATTTATTTCCCCAATTTTCCACTTGTGGCTTCACCAAAAATTTAAACATTTTTCACAAGTCAATCCAACAATTCAAAAGGGAGAAAATTGTCAAACAAAATGTCAAAAATATTACGACAAATCTAACAGTAAACCTTTTTACATTAATCTTTAAATTATTCAATTTTTCAAAAAAAGAAAAGGGGGAAAGAATTTTCTTTAAATCCTGTATGTTGTCAATCAATTTTACTCACTTTACTGACGATTTTTCAGTCCTCAGACCTTCATCAGGTAATGTTACTGTACTGTACAATTCCTATTTACAATTAATGGAGTTGGAGCTTTTGTTTACAATTAGATGGATGGCTGTTGCTCTCTGATTGGCATTTATGTGTAGTGGTGGTACTAGATCAGTTTTGTTAAGGGGGCCAGGCTTGGGCCAGTTGTTTTGTCAGAGGGGCACATTGAATCCGGCACAAAAGAGACAAAGGCAATGTTCAAGCTTTCAAAATGTCTTGTTTAGTATATAAAGCTCCTTTTCCACTGCACAGTACCAGCTCGACTTGACTCGCCTTTGTTTGGTTTTCCATTGCGGAAAAGTTGTACCTGTACCTGCTTCCAGGTACTTTTTTCGAGCTGAGGCGATACTAAAATGTGACGTGAAAACACAGCAGACTACTGATTGGTCAGAGAGAATCATCACTATTCACTGCATCATCATTGCGCGTGCCAGACAGAGGCCAGCGACAGAAAGTTTAATATTTTACAGTTTTCGTATGTAATTTCATCACTAAATCCACTTCTGAGAAGTTTTGAGGTGAGAAATCAACTGTGTAGATTTTGAATATTGACAGTTTTACAAAAAGTGATGGCGGAACAAAAATGTGCTCCCAAACCATTCCTGTTAACTTTAGCTCAAGTTACAGTCCATTCTTTGATGCAACACTTCTTTGTACGGCTTAATGAACAGTATAAGTATCAGTACTTAGAGGTGCTCCGATCAGGATTTTTTGTGCCGATCACTGATTGCTGAAAGCAGCATCGGCCGATACGATCAAAAACCACCGATCACCGGGTCTATTTGGAGCCTTTGCCTGGTTACTGTGAACATCTTATAGCTTAACAAATAGAGCTTTATTGTGGAATAAACTACAAAAACAGAACAAACAGCATCTGTATAAATTTACTACAACCATAAAAATCAGAATCAGAATCAGTTTTATTGCCAGGTATGTGTACTCATACGAGGAATTTGACTCAGGATTGTACATTGCTCACGATGTGCTTACTTATACAATAATAAAATAATAATAAAATAAAATCAGACAAAAACTACAGAGTAGACAACACTAATATACACACTATGAAAACAAAACAATATAGACATATTGACAAATAGTGCAGTGATCAGAGTGCAAAGGATGCAAGAGTAAACTATTATTCTCATTATGTACATGTTGAAGGTGGATATGATATACAGATACACATACATGCATACATGTACACATGTACACAGTGTGATGGAGCATAGTGCAAAGGATGCTGGAAAAAATAAATAAGACCTATGACCTTATGACCTGAGGTAGGTGTATTGGTATACAGTATATACAATATGAAATAGTATGAACAGCACTGAAACAGAGAATGGTGAATAAATAAATAATAAGTGGTAACCAGTAAACAGGTGCTGATTAGAGACAGAGTTACTGGGTTATTGCACAGGAATTGTTCCTGACACCGTGAGTCAGAAATCAGCTGTTCATCAGAGTGATGGCTTGTGGGAAGAAACTGTTCCTGAGTCTGTTGGTTTTGGCGTACAGTGCTGTGTAGCGCCTACCAGAGGGGAGGAGCTGGAACAGGTTGTGTCCGGGGTGAGATGGATCTGCAGTGATGTTTCCTGCCCGTTTCCTGACTCTGGAAATGTATAAGTCCTGAATGGAGGGCAGGTTGGCATCGATTATTTTTTCTGCAGTCCTGACTGTCCGTTGTAGTCTGCTCCTGTCCTTTTTGGTGGCAGATCCATACCAGACAGTGATGGAGATGCAGAGGACAGACTGGATGATGGCTGTGTAGAAGTGGATCAGCAGCGCCATAGGCAAGTTGAGCTTCCTGAGCTGACGCAGGAAGTACATCCTCTGCTGGGCCTTCTTGATGATCGTGTCAGTGTTGGCCTCCCACTTCAGGTCCTGGGAAATAGTGGAACCCAGAAACCTGAAGGATTCCACAGCAGACACAGGGCTGTTGAGTATGGTGATGGGGGGTCAGAGTGGGGGGGCTCCTCTTGAAGTCCACGGTCATCTCCACAGTTTTGAGAATGTTAAGCTCCAGGTTGTTCTGACCGCACCAGAGACTTGTCACCGTCCCGGATGAGGCCAATGACTGCTGTGTCGTCAGCGAACTTCAGGAGTTTGACAGATGGGTCCCCTGAGGTGCAGTCGTTGGTGTAGAGGGAGAAGAGCAGTGGGGAGAGCACACACCCCTGGGGGGCGCCAGTGCTGATAGTCCGGGTGCTGGATGTGATGTTTCCCAGCCTCACCGGCTGACTACTGTCAGTCAGGAAGTCTGTGATCCACTGACAGGTAGAGGCTGGCACAGTGAGCTGGGTGAGTTTGGTGCTGAGGATGTCCGGGATGATGGTGTTGAACGCCGAGCTGAAGTCCACGAACAGGATCCTAGCATATGTCCCTGGAGGGTCGAGGTGTTGCAGGATGTGATGCAGACCCAAGTTGACTGCATCATCCACTGACCTGTTAGCCCTGTAGGCAAACTGCAGGGGGTCCACGAGGGGCCTGTAATGTCCTTTAGGTGGGCCAACATCAATCTTTCAAAGGACTTCATGACTAAAATTGTAGGGGGACAGGGCGACAAAAACTGCAACAAAAAAGGCTGCAGCCAAAATACAGTGGGTACGGAAAGTATTCAGACCCCTTTAAATTTTTCACTCTTTGTTTCATTGCAGCCATTTTCCAAAAATCAAAAAAGTTCATTTTATTTCTCAGTAATGTACACTCAGCACCCCATCTTGACAGAAAAAAACAGAAATGTAGAAATTTTTGCAAATTTATTAAAAAAGAAAAACTGAAATATCACATGGTCATAAGTATTCAGACCCTTTGCTCAGTATTTAGTAGAAGCACCCTTTTGATCTAATACAGCCATGAGTCGTTTTGGGAAAGATGCAACAAGTTTTTCACATCTGGATTTGGGTATCCTCTGCCATTCCTCCTTGCAGATCCTCTCCAGTTCTGTCAGGTTGGATGGTAAACGTTGGTGGACAGCCATTTTCAGGTCTCTCCAGAGATGCGCAATTGGGTTTAAG